>NC_055963.1:12901082-12923582 GCF_018492685.1 Alosa sapidissima
GTACAAAGTGCCAATGCTGTACCATAGATAAGGTAATAGAGTCAAAATCATTGTTTTGCTTCAGGGACAAGAATGAAAATGCATTGGTATACAATGTAACCAAGTAAGTGTATTTATGTATGAATGAAACATTACATCATTGACACTTTACACACAAAATGACTATACACTGAACTATTTCCACGGTGATTTTCATGTTCCTAATAGCTACCCCACATACCATTTAGTCCTATGAACATTACCAAAAAATGCAATCACACCTTGTTTTATCCTTAATATTTTTATGTGCATTTGTTGCAGAGACCTCAAATCTTGGTTCAACATTAATAAAGTATTGTATTTGCAGACAAAATAATGATTGGTATCATGTGGATACAAAAAATGAGTTTAAAGACCCTCAATGTCAACAGTTTTGCATTTTGATCCATAGGGCCTTATACTGTATATAACTAATGGGCATGCAGTACACACTTTTAACGGTCCAGTCATACTGAGAACTTGTCTGTCTTCCACCCTACAAAGTTTGAACAGGCTGAGAATAATTCTTTTCAAGATTTTAATGACCAAACATGGCCAAGACAATTTCTGAGAGTGTAAATATAATACAAAATCAAGGGTGAAAAATATATTAAAACATTGGAATTTAACAAAAATATTTTACAGGTCTTAGTTTTGGGACCTAAATATTAGGTAGACAAACTTTGAGCAAAATCTTAGACCATTTTGTCTGATTTGACACAGAATGACCCATATAGTATGTATGTTAGAGTTTGTCTGTGTGTGACTGTGAGGGTCAAAACTGTGAATTTGAATAATGTTTATGTGTGTGTGTGTGTGTGTGTGTGTGTGTGTCATTTTGAGCAGAGATATTGTGTCCCTGTATTTGTGTCTGTGTGTGTGTACAGAACTGCTCCACAAAATGAACCAGGTAGTAGGCAAACCACAGGGCCTGAGATCCATCAGCTGGCCGGTCAATCAGTCAGTTAGTCTCCCACTGTTCACCCTGAGAACACTAGAGTAGCAGAAGTGTGACTCTTTCTTTCTCTCTCTCTCTCTCTCTCTCTCTCTCTCACACACACACACACACACACACACACACACACGTCTGACCGGGCCTCGCTCCCTAGAGACAGCCCTACATTACCTCACAAAAAAAGTTGTGATGCTCCCTCTTCAGACGACAAACAGTGCCACTCTCACCATCCTCTTCTCTGACAAAACGGGCTTCATTAAAAATGTGTTCAGTGTTGTTTGTACTGTACCTCTCCCACTTATCTGTAATTTAACAAAGGGTTTGATTAAAGCACCATTAGATAATTGTTACTGGGAGATCATAACTTGAGAGATGTCTGATAAACATGTGAACTTGTTTTCTGTGTGCATAGCGTAGCTAAACTGTTCAGCACAAGAAACTGGGACTTGCTCTACTTTGCTCCTTTGAATATTCCAGACTGTTTACACTTAACTTTGCCCAACCTATGCAGACACACAACCCCACACACGAACAACAGGGTCTCCCATCTCATTATCCCCCTCTCCCGGCTCTCAAGTCAGCTGTGACCCCGATCCCTCTCTTGGACCAATCCCCTTTTGTTCCATGCTGAACAGGAGAGCCGAGCAGGGATCTGAGCTGTGATTAAAATAAAAAAGTGAGGGATGGATAGATGTGGAGGAGTGGATGTAGGGACATTAAAGTGCAGTCTGAATCCTCCCTACTCTCTCTCTCTCCCTCTCTCCCTCTCTACTCCTCCCTTTATTTTTTTTGTCTGTGGTTGGCACTAATCCACTGACCAAACAACACAGGCTCCCACTAAATGAAAGGTCCTGATCCGCAGGGGCAGGACCAGGGATAAAGCATTGTGATTAAGATTGTATTAATGGGGCCATAGGAGGCTGGAAGGCTTTAATCAGTGTCTGTGCGGCAATAATCCCTCCTACTCTTTAAGCTGCAGCTAACGCTGTGATCCTTCCTCCTCCTGAGTCACACGTCACACACGCACGCTCACACTTACACACACGCAGTCAACTCACACATGAACTCATAAACACGAATGTACACAAATAGGATCACACTCTTAACATAAATGTGTGTTATACACATTCAAACGTAGACATAGTGTATATGCACACACACACACACACACACACACACACACACACAAAGAGGGACCAGGTGAGGAAAGGTGGTGCCCACATGAAATCGAGACGCCTGGTACCAGAGGGAAAAAAAGAAAAGAAGGGGAGCAGCTGGAATCAAGAAAAGGTGGGAAAGACTGAAGATGATGGAGAGAACAAGAGAAGTACAGAGAGAGAGAGAGAGAGAGAGAGAGAGGGAGTGAAGCAAGGCAACAATACAAGGAGGAAGGATGAATTTGTGTCCGGCACTAAAGCTCAAACACACTGCCTTACCTGCACTTGATGGTCATCTCCCTATTGAAGGTCTCCATTAAGTTACACTCTGCAGGGACAATCATCCCATCTTATAACTCTGACATTCTAAAACTTCTGTTATGCAACAGCCCAAAGTGATTACTAGAAGTCATTACTTGTCAGAAGAAGAAACCCCAAATCAATCCCTGAGTAATAAAATAGCCCATCACATTACCTACCAAGTCAAGTCAAGTCAAGTCCGTTTTATTTTTAAAGCGCATTTAACATGCACAGAGTGCAACCCAAAGCGCTCCACAAACAAAACACATAACAACAAGACAAAAGATGCCGGATGGAGCGGCGTAGTCGCCAGCGTGCCCATGACATCAAGATATGACAAATACATTTAAAAAATAACAAATACAAAAAATGCCAGACGGAGCGGCGTAGTCGCCAGCGTACCCGTGACACCAAGACATATAAGACAGACAACAAAACAAATAAAAAGCAACATAAATGAGAATGCAACTTTTGTTCTGAATACAGGTAAATAAAGTATTACATACAAAAAATACTACTTTGAGCAGAACAGATCATCAAGTCCAAAGTATGAGGTTACTAGTCTTTTCCAAAACAATTTCGCTGTACCTTATTGCTAAAATCATCTGCTGGTTATTGTATAAAAGCAGAGCTGTTTAAATATATGTGGCGGCTAGAAAGTCACCCAGTGGGCAACTTAAGGGCTGTGAGCAGGTGGCGGAACATTTGAAAGGAGCTCACCTACGCCGGCGACAGTCTGACATATGGCCCAGCGAGGTGAGGCTAAAGACTTTTGAATGAGGGCCGTGTCTGAAAGGAAGGTGACAATGCGGGGAGAGGGCCGCAGGACGAGGGGGCTGAGCTGCGCCTCCTGGGAGTGGGAGAGTGCGGCGCGCGGGGAGCCCGGGTGCCGGGGTGTCGGGAGTTAAAGAGCTTCTAATGGGATCTGGATGCTGTCGTGTTTACCCTGCCGCCCCCCCCTCTCCACACGCCCACTGCATTGTGGAGCCTGCCCGGCTTTGAGGCCTCACAATGGGCCAGAGAGCAGGGACAGATGGGGGTCCCTTTGGAGGAAGGCACAAAAAGAAAGTAAGGTAGGAGGGCCCAACGATGTGTATGTGCATGTGTAAGTATATGTGTGTATCTGTCTGTGTGTTTGAGAGTGTTTGTGTGTGTGTGTGTGTGTGTGTGTGAGAGAGAGAGAGTAATCAGCAAGCCCTTCTGCCATCTTAGATAAATAGAATGAGAGAATGAGTGAAAGAAAGAAGAAGAGTTATGGAGGATGTGGAATAGAACACAAAGAGGCAAGTGAGGACATGGGTGCATACATACATATTTGCAGGGATGGGAGCAATGGAGTGCTGAATGATTTTGTTGATTCCTGCATGTTTATGAGAGAGGAGTGGGGGTTGGGTGGAAGTGATGGAAGTGTCTAGCAGGAGTGAGGTCCGGCCAAGCAAGAACAAACTAGTTAGTTGCATGAGGACTGCAGATATAGATCTTGTAGAATCACCTATGCAATGACCTAGCCTGGGTTTTCCCAGGCTGCCTTACGCACGCAATTTTATTCACGCTGCTAGGCAGCCTGGATTCCATGGACTTCGTTTTCACCTCAACGAAGGAACCAATCACAGAACGGAGGGTGACAGCAAGACGATGACGACACACCGAAGCCGTCATGAGCTACGTACAGACGCATTTGATAGACATTCGACACTCAATGAGATGGGGTTTGGTGTTATCCAGGTTAGCAATGACCTGGTATGACAGGCAAGGCCGTAATCATGATACTGTATATTTTGAGGGCACAATTAAACACATCAACACACACACACACACACACACACACTAAATGTGACTGTCAATAGGGAAGGCTTCTGTTTGTTGCTTGTCTATTTTACTTACTACTACTTCCTATATATCTGTCTCTTGTCCATTTCAGTTGTCATTTAGTGCAGGCTACTCATCAGTAGCCTGGAAGCCAGCCTGAAATTAACATGGCTACATCAGGCTAACTCTTCAGCACATACCTGTCTCTCCTCTGCCAGTCGCGGTAGACACAAACTCTGTGCGTTGAAAGTGATGACATTGTCTCTTTAGGAACTAACACGCGCACACACGCACACACACACACACTTACAGGTGGCCTGGGGTGCTGTAAATAAAAAAGAGGAGAATGTTAAAACGTTCAGCCTTCAGGAAAGACATATCAAGTCAATGACATGGCCAGCAAACAGTCTGGATCTCAATCCCACTGAAAATGTATGGTGCAAACTGAAGAAAAGGCACCATCCTATATAGCTGATCTGTCAACTGCTGTTTGACAAAGTTGAAACCTGATTGATGACGAATACTGTTTTACATTAGTGAAATCTTTAAGCAGTCATAAAAGCCAGGAGAGGTGCCACAAAGTACTAATTATGATGTGTCAGGTTTGTGATTCCATAATTTCTTCCTCAGGATTGAGGGATTCCATATTTCTTTTCTCTACACAATCTAAAAAATAAACTGCCTTAAACTACTACAAGCCAGAATGTTCATCTGTTACAGGAACATATTTTTGAGGCACATCTGTGACTCAGTCTTTTTTCTTTCTTTTTTCTAAAAAAACAGCCGATTGAACATCCTCCAAGAGTGGTGATTCCATATTTTTTCCAGGGGTTGTATAGTCTTTCTGCGCTGGAACTGTAATTGTGGAGACACATAATATATTACTAAATATACCAAACAAGGCCTTAATTGCATGAAGATGGAGCAAACATTTTTAGTGAAAGCAAGTCAATCTGCAAAATACTGCACTAAGTGCAGGACCTGCAAAAAATGAATCAATATTTCTTGTTTGCCATTCTGATCAGAAATTACTAGTTGCCCATTCCTGAACATCATGCAAGAAACATTTGATTTCTAATGTTTACACTTTGGCGCATTCAGAGTAGCAGACAGAAAGAGAGAGAGAGCATACATCATGATATAAATTGTGTAGTGTACCATAGAATTTCTTTTCTTGAATTTCCCCTGGGGATCAATAAAGTATCTATCTATCTATCTATCTAGAAGGTGGCCTGGTTGAGTGAGGGAAGGAGCAAAGAGGAAAAAAGGACTTAACCAGTTAAAAAGTGTCATAGTTTAGTCTAGGGAGCAGATGTTTGGGCTTTAATACCGTTCACACGATCACATTGAACAATGGTCATCTGGTCAACTTGGCAAACTTTGCCCCAATATCTGGATTTATTTTTCTATAGCAATGCATAGATTTTTGTTCATATATCATTATAGTTATGGTTGTAATTTATTCATCCCTAATCAATGCCATTAGACAGAATAACACAGGTGGGTAAGAGCAGGGCTATGGAACACTATTACCATTTTAAAAGAAAACATATATAAACATAATGACATCTTTGAACATATGGTATATGGGACATTTGGTCCCCTCCAATGTTGACTCTATGGCTACGGCCCTGAATACAAGAAAGCCTTCCCTGTACCAAACTTACATAGATGTCCAGTGACTAGTCTAGTGAGAGTCAGGTGTCACATTTCCATCTCTCCCATGTAATGTCCTGCTAAACCTCATCTGGTCTACTCCACCAAACGTAACGTTTTGAATGACAAACTTGAGGCCTGTATAGTTTTACTGGATGATGGGATTAAATGAGAGAGAGAGCACCAAACTCCTCTCTAAAAAAGCCCACCTCGTCACGAGATGAGGCTGTTTTATGACCACCCACAGCATTCCACGCTGAAGAGCCCAATCTCCAGTAAGTGGACAAGGATGGGCGGAGGGGTGGGGAGCTGTGGGAGAGGGGAGGCTGAGGTGGAGAAGGCGTCCCTGGGGACTGGTGAGAGGTGGGGCTGGGTGCCTGGGAGCACGCCTGGGAGGGTCCTGGGCCCGCAGGGCGCGCAGAGTGGAGTGGAGGGAGGGCCTGAGCTCCAGAGCAACAGATGGGGCCCAACGCGAGTCTCAGGTTGTAAAGTTTCTGTTGGGAACATCTGTCCGTTTTTCCATCTGCCACAACTAGAGGGCTGCCACGCGCGAATGGTGGAGGACGTGTGGTGCCCGACGCACACCAGTCACTCATAGATGACTGCAGTGTCCAACCAATGGCCTATAGGGACAGTGACATCATGCATTTAAATACAGGCCTACATTATCATAATAACGAGCAGAGAACAGAAAATATAGCAAATAAAACAGTGCGTGTTGCGTGTTGTAAACCGTCTTAATTTAAATACATTGTCAAACCATACTGGTTCCATGAAGGCCTCCACTTCAATCCTTAGAGGTTATATCATCTATTATTTATTTATTTTTTTGGAGAAAATGTCTTCTTTTCCTATTTGCTCTGTAGCAGGGGGATAAAGGAGAATTAAGCAGCTGATCAGGGCTCAGTGTCCAGAGTGTTGCATTAGACATTAATCCAGGACAGAGGAAGGGGGAGAAGGGATAGGATCACTAATCCCTACCCTACCCCCATCTCTCTCTCTCTCTCACACACACACACATACAGCCATATCTCATAGATAACAAAGATCTTCTTATGATCAAAATCTAAAGAATAAAAAAACAAGCTTCCACTTGTTCACAAAATATCTTTGTGAAAACATCTGACACATTGTCAATACACCCACTCGGGGCCTGGGTACTTCCTTCACCTCCGCCGTAATGCTCATGCCAACATTCACCTTTTCAGTTCCTTTTTCCAGCCCCTGGTACCTAGTCTGCCTCCAGGTCCTGCCTTCACTCGTCCTCCTCATCCCAGACTAGGCTTGAGCCTAGAGGAACAGATGTTACTGAGGCAACAGTTGGTATTGAGAGGGAGGGGCTTCAGACCATCTGGCCAGGGTCAAGTTGTGATGAGAGGAGGGTAGAGGGGGGACTCCCAAAACATAGGCAGGCAGGTTACATAGAAGTATGAGATAAACACATTCACCCTTCCATACTTGGGTTACAGAAATGCTGAAGCCTGGAGTTGGGAGACGGGCCCATGTCGAGGCACCACACATCACTTCCATTTAGAAACATATCGGACACAACACCACCACCTTGTGGTTTTTAATTGCACTAAAAATAGTAAAGAATGCACCACCACAGGTGTGACGTGCTCAGTTATGGTTTTGCCCATTGCTTACACACTAAAATCGAATGCTTAGACCAAAGCCTCAATACCTAAACTTCTTGAAGCATACTTTAAACACTGTGTAACCATAGCGTAAACACTTTGCGAATTGTTTGCAATTCTGCCACACACTTATTGCGAAACATTACACACGATTTCTTACATTACACAATTTGTTCAAAAGTGAAATCTCCTGTTATCATTGAGATGACACTTCTATTCAAAATGCAAGCCCGTCTGATAATTGGTAAAACCCACACACACCTGAAAACACGTACAGAGAAAACTTAAAACCAATCAGCCTGAGGCTTAGCACTACAAATAGATTTAGTATAAGTAAGTTTAAGTATATATACTTTTTTGATCCCGTGAGGGAAATTTGGTCTCTGCATTTAACCCAATCGGTGAATTAGTGAAACACAAACAGCACACAGTGAACACACAGTGAGGTGAAGCACACACTAATCCCAGCGCAGTGAGCTGCCTGCTTCAACGGCGGCGCTCGGGGAGCAGTTGGGGGTTAGGTGCCTTGCTCAAGGGCGCTTCAGCCGCGGCCCACTGGTCAGGGCTCGAACCGGCAACCCGGTTACAAGTCCAGAGTGCTAACCAGTAGGCCACGGCTGCCAATTTCAGGTAAGTTATTGTGTACAGTACTGTTCAAGTATGTTTTACACCGAGTGCCCATGTACAGTTCTGTATTTGCCCCTTTAGTCCCAATTTCTAAAACCTTCAAAATAATTATTTTCAGTAGGCCAATGAAAAGTATATGACCACCAACCACATACCTGCATGCCTTTTTTGCAAGCAATGGAAGGGGCATGCAGAGACATTGAGGTGGGGTCAGTTCAAGCGTGGACATGGCACACACAACTTTTTTTTCCCCAGTAGCCATTTCTCCAGTAATTTTTGTTCTTGTCAGTGTTGTTTTGTGGCTACATTTTTATTTGTTTAGAGTACATTCACTTACAGTAGTGGGATTCTACTTTTATTCGTTTCCGTAAGAATATTTGTTTTTGTAAAAAACTTGTTGCAAAAAGTGTCAGTTGATTATTGCAGAAATTCTGCTTTTGAGTTTCACAGAAGACAGAGTCCGAGAAAACAATAAAAATAGAAACACAAAGACTGCAGTGTTTCATATAAAACACATCAGTGTGTTGCTGTTGATTTGATCTCAAACGGTGCATGCGTGTATAGTTTTGTGGCAATAATTATATTTTTAGAAAGGATTGTTGAATTTTTATTGCAGTGTTTCATTTTGGCATAGATGCGAGTTGTTTATCTCCAAGTGCTAGGTCTTATACAGGAGTTGACATAATAAGCCAAATTTTGCAAAATGTGTGTAAGCAATATGCAAAAACTGTAACACTACAAGAGCCACTTATTACAAAAGTGTACATTTTTAATTGATGTAAATATTAGTAAGAACACATACCATAACAATTAACAAATTACAAGGACAAGAACATTAAAATTACATTTTCTGGATGTTTTTCTTTGCCGTATCCACACTGTCACGAAAGTGTGCCATCCTCATGTGTGACAACTTTGTCTGTGGGAATACAGAGCAAAAACAAAATTGTTTGGGGAAAGTTGTCAAGACAAATAGACAGCAGACTTTATAGCTCAACAGCAAAGATGATGCACAAAGGGCCTCTTCCAGTTAATTTTAATAACATCGTGTATACCAACTGGGAGTCTTCATTTAATGTCTTTATTCCTGTAAGGAGGCATCTAGGAGGACTTACAATGAAAAGGCTGAGTCGCTCTTTGCTAAGGTGCAGATAGTCAGCCAGGGTCATTTCACTGTGGTCCTTCTGCATCAGCAGGAAGGGGCAGTTAGGCGTTCGCTTGATGTGTTCAGCCCTGGACGTGCAAAAGAGGAGATGAAACAGCCTACCCCAATCACAATACTTACAAATTACACCACAGATAGTATAACGATAATAATATGTCGTTTTAAAGAACTGCTGTGGTTAAACAATGCTTTGTTCAAATTTTTGTAGTGCCAATTCAAACCATGAGCCTGAAGGCCTTGCAGAACCTGTAAACCTGCAGAAATCTTCCTATTAAAAGATTGTACTTATTACAATGATTTGAAAGCTGCAATGCCAAATGGGTATAGAAGTTAACTGAACGCCCCCAGTGAACTCTGAGCTAGGCCCTGTTGCTGAACACTACAGCCCATACGGCCATACCTGGGGTCATCCTGTGGCTCCCAGCCCTCCAACTCCCTCAGGCAGAAGAAGCAGCAGGCCACATCAGGCTCGTTCTCGCTTGGACAATGGACAAATCCAGCTTTGGCCATCTGAGGGAAGTAAGTAGACATGCATAGGCCTACTCTAGAGGTGAACTGAACTTGTGAACAACTTGTAGTAGCCATAAGGCCAGCTACATATAGTTTGCCTGAAATCGTGAGGCACGTAGACCTACCTAAACACCATTTGTAATTAAATATACGTCGTGTGACCGTTTGGAGTGCTGTCAACACACCATTAATCTTCGAAAATAGGGTGGAGTCGAAGAACAGGTCAAGACGCTCGACAAAACGTAACAGAACCCAGCACCTGCTCACATATAAATAACCGTGCCGTCTAGATATCACTTTCAAAATATTACACGCTCAAGTAAGCCTACACAGATTGTCGCACACGTTTAACCAAAACATTCATATTCTCATACAACCTGCTGTTTTGGAAGTCACTGTTTTTTTTTAGCATGACCGGGTACAGTAATGCGCTCACCTGTTCTGGAGTGCACAAGCAGTCCTCTCGAAATGGCCAGTCGGAGAAAGTCTGTAACCTTTTTTCGTAACTGTACATTTGATCAAAAGCGTGAAATCGAGATATCATTAACTTGATATTGTCCATGTCTGAACTGAATTTATGCTATGGTAAACGCCATGACATTTATAGCCAATGCCACCCTATCAGCTGATTAATTAGGGTATGGCAGTCCGGAGCGGGAAGTCCATTCTGCTTTGACCTGCATTTTAGGTAGGCCTAGAATACGGATTACTTCCACATCACACATGCTAGGCCTACTTTAATGAAAATGTCTTTAGGGCATCGAGGTTTTAAAATCTGACGAAATCCTGAAACGTTAGCTGTAGAGGCTTGATGTTAGAGACCTATGCAGGGCTAGTGGTTGATATGCCCTATTTTTATATTGTTATGCATTTTTATAAACCAACCATGTAATGCTTTTTGTCCGATTAATTATTTGTATTCCACGACAGCAAAGTCCAGAGAAGGTCACATTATGTCCAGTTACATGATTCTTAACGTTTCTGAAGGATTTGTCTCCATCTGGTGGATAAGTGTGATAGCCTTCAAATAATGTGATATAAAGCCTCAGCAACCCTGCTTTTTTTAAATGAATACAGGGCATAATTAGGCTACTGTGAGAGCAAAGAGCAAAGCAAAACAGGCAGAATGAGATGTTGCACTGAGGTGACGTGTACAGGCCCAGTGGGCCAGTTCACATAAAAACATGAGCCAACACAAACACATTTGAGATAGCATGACGAGGCAAGCAGTAACATGGCTGCACGTAATTAGCATCACATGATCTTTCTGCAGTAACAGAAACCCAGAGTGGGGCCTCTAAAGACCCCAAGACCTGACTTCTCAACAGTTCCACCCAGGTTCTGGCCTGGGCAAGTCATGCACACTTGCAGGTGAGGGGACGCTGGGGAACCCTGGATGGCTACTGACAAACCGGCCGACAACTTTAATGGTCTGTGGTGTGAGCTTCCCAGACTTGTTTATGGAGGAAGGATCGGACGACTGTCACTGTCACCCTGTTCCTGTAACTCTATCCCCTCTCCCTGTGCAGCTGAAATGTGCTTACGGCTGTAAACTGCCCTCTCTCCTCCCCTGCCCTTCTCCGGGTGGGGGGTGGGGAAGTGGAGGGCTCCGTCCTGCCCAGCTTGGGTGGTGTGCTGAACGCGGGCCGAGCACAAATATATTCCCGATAATGTGTGATTCTGCTGAGGAGCACAGAATGAGCACGACTCAAACAGCAGGGGCAAAGAGAGAGATAGAGAGACAGACAGACAGACAGAGAGACAGACAGAGAGACAGACAGAGAGAGAGAGAGAGAGAGACAGATAGAGAGATATAGAGACAGACAGATAGAGAGAGATACAGACAGACAAAGAGAGAGAGAGAGAGAGAGAGACAGACAGAGAGAAGGGGGCCTTTAAGGGAATCTTTTGATCGCACTTGTTTTCAGTGTTTTATGTGAATAATACGTGGGCGTTTCCGAGTTCACATTGAGACTCAGCTGCTGTCTCTGTTGCCACTTGGGAGTCATCTGTCCTTGTGTGTGTGTGTGAATGTGTGTGTTTGAGTGTGAATAGGTGTATTTGTGTGTGTCTGGGCATGTGTGTGTGTGTGAATAGGTGTGTTTGTGGGTTGTAGCTATCAGCTTGAGACCTAGCAGCACATGTTTCTGGACAGTGACAGCTCTCTATCTGCATAGTTTTTTGTCAACTGGAATTTTCCCCAATCTGTTTCAGATGCTTGGAAACGACCGTGGAAATTGTTATTTGTGTGTTGTTGTCCTTCTCTGTCTTCACTCCTGTCTCACTTTAATCTTACACTGTAAAGTTTGAACCCTGTAACTTACACTGGGATTTAGATGGAGAGATATCCCCTTTTTAATACACCACTCGTGGACCTCCATGATGGATGTGGATGTATTGACATTTAGAAGGCAGTGACTGTATTTCCTAATAGCAGCCTATGTTTCTGTCCCTCCCCTCAAAGAGTATCTCTGTTCCTTTCCATGCCTTCATTGACACTTGACTCTCTCCCTCCCTCCTTCTCTCCCTCCCTCCCTCCCTGTCTCTCCCTCTCTCTCCCTCGCCCTCTCCCTGTCTCTGTTCACCTCTCCCTTTCGCTAGCACAGTTGTCCACACTTATTAAGATCCCCGTGTGATTAGCCGCTGGAATCTCCTACACTCTGTTCTGTATTCTCACTGTGGTGTGAGAGACTGGGCAAAAAAGAGAGAGGGAGAAAGAGGGGGAAGGTAGAGTGACAGAAGTGATGTCTGTAGTTTCTGTCTTCGGTCAGTCTCACATGGCCCGTGTTGCTGTTGCTGTGGCTGTGCACTTGCTCGTGTGGGACAGACTCGCGCTCTGACTCCAGGAGCTGGACCGGAGTTCTGACCGGGAAGCCACTTCTTCTGTGATTTTCCGTTTCTCACGGGGGTCCTCGGGAGAAGCCGCCGTTCATGCCAAAAAGGATTTGCGTGTGGAAATAGTTGTGTGGCTGGACCGATCCGCAAAGAGGAGAGGAGACGTGCGGAGTTGAGTGTGTGGAGACAGGAGAGAGAGAAAGAGAGAGAGAAGAGAAAGAGCATTCATGTGGGGCTCAGGTAAGCACATCCTGATCTCTTCTGCTTGCTCAGACAGGCTTTTGCATGTACAATTGAAAGCATTGGAGATGCACATTTGTGGAATAATTTAAACAGTGAAACTGTCAACTCTTTGCTTTTAAGTGAAGTCTTAAAATGATAGTAAAAAAATAGAATTAAGTTGGCAGGGAATATATTCTGCTGAATTTGCTGGGAAAAATGAAACTGGGTTATCGTTGAAAGCAACTTAGGCTTTCAGTATGGCAGATGAACAATTTACGACTGTTTAATGCAAAGCACATGCACAGTACAATGCAAACAGCATTGTCTCACTGACTCACTCATTGGTGTTTGTAATTGTGCACATCTCATTTGGTGATGTTTGCAATCCAAGAAGTTCAGTGCTATTTGTCATAAAAAACACTTGGCACAGACTGTGACAGAATGACATTGGAGGGCCTAGGGGAGCAATTAAAACAATCTGTTGAACTTTAAAATCTACGTCACCATCAAGATCTTTGTTGCATTTACCTGCTTCCCTTTGGTAAATCTCGATGATTTCCCAAATCATCTCCGAACTCATTTAAGTCTCTATGTGCTCTCTTTAGAGGAAATTAATCAATCACCCAGAATGCACCACTCTGTTCCTACGTTGGCTGCCCCGCTCTATTCTGGGGGTATAAATTGAATTTAGAGAGGTTTAAATATAGTCACCCCAACTGCCCGCATTCTTAATCCTTCAAGGAGTTTGACCCAGCAGTTCCTTTAGCAGGGGGCTGACAGGTCCACCTGTCCCCTCCAGAAAGCCCCCTGAAGACTCATCTCTGACCCCCAAATCCAGAGCAGCGCCTCTGACTGAGCTGATAACCCACCACACATGTTCCAGGGTACGACTCTCACACCATGGGCCCACACACGCATGTCTATTCATGCTCATGTGCGTAGCATGGATTTGATCTGTGCATGAGTAGTGATGAGTATTTACACAGTGAATGCATTGGTTATCTCTGATAGCAAATGCCACCAGATGCCACTCACATGTGTATATATGGTTACTGGTGTTTGCTCGTCCCCCTGAGTGGAGCATGTGGGTCAGGGGTCAGGAGACACTCAACTGCAGTCTGACAACAACACACATGTTTGAGCCAAACCCAAAAAATGAGAGAGAACTTTCTTCTGTGAGATATGGTATTTTATTTAATTTATTTAAGGTTTACTTAGACATGGACAGTGCACATTAATGAACATAAAAATGTAAATGCGCCAGAATTAGCCAAAATGGCTATTTTGCATCTGTTGTCCATGGGCCGATGTTAACAGGCCAGATGTGCCTACAAGAAACTCTACACACATCATTGCAGACCTGAAAGATAAAACAACACTTTACACATACGATGTACTATAAAAAAGACAAACAAGTGAAAATAAGTAATAAAATGAGGGAGGGAAAAGAAAAGAGAAGAAGAAGGAGCATGGGGCAGGGATGGCAAGTGTGCAGAGACAGACAGATAGAGAGAGATACCTGCTTGCCTGGTAAAACTGGCAAGCAGAGTCAATAGCGGTGGTTATTGTGTTTTTTTGTTCAATGTTGACAGGTCTGGTTGCTGATTAGCCACTTCTTTAGGTTGGATTTGAATATGTCATACGTTTTCATGTCTCTAATATAGGATGGTATTGGGTTCCAGTCATGTGCAGCTCTAATAGAAAAAGCAGATTGGCCAAAACTACTTTTTCTCAGTTGAATTACACAGTCTCCTCTAACTGCGCTACGTGTAGATCTGTAAGTGGGTGGATTTGTTTTTACAAACTGATTTAGAACTGGAGGAGCCAGTCCACTGATAATCTTATACACTAAACAGGAGTTAGTGTATTTCGCCAAATTTTCCCAACTTAATATCTTATATTTTTAAAAAAATGGACAGTGGTGATGATATCTGGGCTTTTTATCAAGGACTTGAGTGCATGTACATTATTGCAGCCTCAGTTGACATACAGTTGCGGATGTGTCTGAAGTTTGCCAGATTGAACTTGACTCGTTGACAAACCTTTTTTATGTGAGGTTTAAATGATAACTGATTGTCAATAAGTACTCCAAGATACTTAAACTCAGACACTACTTGCAGTCTCTCCCCTGCCACTAATACATCAGGTTCTGTAAAATGTTTTTTTGACTTGCTAAAAAACATGCACACGGTTTTGGATATATTCAATTGTAAACAATTTTGGTTTAACCATGCAGTGATATGTTGCATCAAGCTTGTTAACTGATTTGCGGCCTGAACTGCACTGCTGCTGTGCACAAAGATCACTGTATCATCTGCATACATTTGAGTGTTGGCATCGGGGCAGACATTTGGCAAATCATTTACATACAGTGAAAATAAGAGTGGACCCAATATAGAGCCTTGTGGGACACCTGTGGGTATGCCAAGCGATTGTGATTGATGGTTTTTCACTCGGACAAACTGTGACCTATTTGATAAGTATGATTCAATCCAATTAATGGCGCAGGAAGAAAAGTTAAAAGTTGATAATTTGGATAAAAGTACCCCATGATTGATGGTATCAAATGCCTTCTTTAAGTCTAAAAAAATAGCTCCTATTACCCCTCCTTGGTCTACTAAAGATTTAACTTTTTCTAAAAAAAAGCAATTAGCTGTTTCAGTTGAGTAATTAGCCCGGAAGCCAAATTGCATTGGGTGCAGAGGGGTGGGACATGTGGTGTGTGTCTTGGTGTATGAGTATGTATGTGTCCTAGTGGTGTGTGTGTTTGATGTGGTCCGGGTGCAGAGGCTGGGCCACGGAGGCAGTAATGCCGTCAGGAGCCTCTGTGTCCTCTGCTTAAGGTGTGAAGTTAGCAGCGCTGTGCGAGAGGGTAACAGTCAACATCCACATTTTATTCATACACGCAGAGAGGTGGGCTGTGCCAAATAGGGGGAACATTCACGCGCGCACACACACACACACACACACACACACACACACACACACACACACACACACACACATCCATAGTTGTGCATTACGCAAAAAAGTTAGGACTCATTTCCTGGTCATCTGAAGACTTTTATATTTTGTTATGAGCCCTCACTTCATGCTATTTCATGTCCAATCAAATCAGCTCTTAAAGAGGTGGATGGCAGGTTTTCAAGTGCAAATCCACTACCTTTGCGGTGTTTAGACGCGAGGCAAATTTATGTAAATTAATTTGACAGTTGCTGCATAATTCCAGTTCCATACATTACTTACACACTGTCATGGAGCCTGCCTCACCTTTCAAGAGATCTATCCCATCTTGCCTGATCAATATTCTATTTTAGTTTGATCATCCATGGGGGCTGCAAATTGATACTCATAAGCCAAGCCCCAGTTTGCTGACAGTGTTTTTCAAGGGCAGGCAAAACGACTCATAGGCCTCCCTCCAAACATATCCTACACATCCTCAGTGTGTTTAGGCATCTGGGGTATCTGGACTGGAGGTTTATTTTGATGTTTACTGTTTGACCAGGGGCACCCATGCTTTGCTTTTGGCTATCTGAGAATGCTGGACAAGGGGGCCAACAGCTGGCCTCCTACTTTCTCAGTCACTCTGTCGTTGCAGATTATCGTGTTTCCTTGACAACATTTGTTGGTGAGCGACGCGTGTCATCACTGTAGTAGTCTACCAAGCAGCCCAAACCGAAATGTCTTTTTTTTAAAAGCAAACTGGTAAAAGGACTGTATATGGTTGCAACTAGAATGTCTTTTAAAGTGTAACTCCGGCGTAAATTGACCCCAGGGTCTTTTTCTGCATTAAAGGTTGTGTCAGAGATTTCAGGCCCAAAAAAGGTCCAAACATAAATGATCACATTCATCTAATCTTTCCTAACGATCTGCTAGCTGCCTGCCCCATAAGCAAAAAAAATGCATCTCTGTAGGCAGCCTAGGCTCCAAGATCTGTACACAAAAACAATTGCTACCAACAAGTGTTTGCAACCACTCAAAGGCAAAATAAAGTGTTCCAACCAATAACCAACGAGATGCACGTTTAGGAGAGTTTCAATTGCATGGGAGAGAGGGGGAGGGAGTAGCGAGCTAGCTCTCTGTTTGTTTGAACATCAACAGAAGTGACGTTACCCCGCTATCGCTGATACAACCTTTAAAACACATCAAATAAGCCGTTGAGACAGTATTTTTTATTGATCAACCACTACAGAGGTATCCCTAGTACACTATAGTCCCAAATCGCAAACAGTGGATTAGCTAAGGGCGGTGAGCTAAACGCTCCCCAAATAGCATTTTTTAACCAGTAATATTGTTCAAAACAACACCAAGCTTCATCAGTAGCTTGCTCAGGGTCCCTATACATAAAACAAAGCTCCAACAACGTAGTTAGCGAACCAGGAGTTTATTACAGAATTTACCAACTGTCCCCCTACCAGTTCCTCCTACCCAGTATCGCAAGGATTCGTTGTACTGTCACGTTTGGTTAATCTATTATTCGTGCTGGGGTTGGAGGAGCTGGTAGGGGGACAGTTGGTAAGTGTTCTTAACAGTCTTCTGTAATTAACTCCGGGTTCGCTAACTACTGACGAGATTACAAACGTAATGCAATCCTAACCTATCTAATCTCACCCTAGTTCCACCATTCTACGTTGTTTCAATAGATTATGTGTAGACTGAAGTAAACTCAAACATACGAACACACATTGACCAACAGACAGATAGCAAGCTAAATAGATAACAAGACAGAGAGATCTTTACATTCAGACCGAGACAGATATATAGACAAACAGACATATGGAAAGACTAACATTAGTGTAAGATAGGTGATGAGAGCATGTATGCTTCCCAGGCTCATAAATGATATTCTACAGTGCTTCCCCAGCCTGAGCACAGTTTGGCTCAGTGTGATCGCAAACACAGCTCCAGCTTTTTTGCCTGCTCCTTGCCACTTTGACCTTTCTAAGCACTCTCTAAATTCACCACCCTGCCGTCAGGACAGGCTCCCGCCCTGATGTATGATGTGTGCCCAGGGCACAGATAATGACCCAAAGTCTTTTCAAGAAGATAAAACGAGCTGACAGAATTTATTGGGCAGGGGAGAGGAAGGCTAGCCCGGACTAGAGGCGGCCTGTGAGGGACGCTGGAGGACCCGAGGGCCAAATACACAGACGTGCGCAGAGCCCGGGTAGGGTAGGAGACCAGAGGCTCCTATTCCTGCACTAGGTGTAAATTTGTTTCATTTCACACCCAAAGCCATCATGAATGTGGGTAACATGAAGCTCCTATGCTCCTGGGTGGAATGTAGAGCAGTTGTTAAGGCGCTCATTTTAAGGGGCTGAAAGGGACAGTGAATACCATGGAAGGGTAGTCAGGCTGACCCACTAAACATGAAAAGGTGAAACATTCCTCATTTCTTTTTTGGGGGGTTGAACTTGTGAAAAAAGGCTTTAGATATGTGTTGTTTGCATGCGGGTTGTAGGATGAAGAAGATTTTAATGACAGTTGACAGTTCACAGTATTACTTGAAGTTAATAGTGCATTTGACATTTTCAGTAAAAAAAAAAACCAAGTTGATTTAAGAAGAGTGATCAGAACAAACAGAGCATCACAGCAGGCTAGCTGACTAATCTCTTGAAAACAAAGTGACTGACAGTGGCTTCTCTTGTTTTGAAAATTTGTTAATTTGTGCATGTGTGCATTCATAATGCTAGCTGATGGATAATTCTGTTAGCTTCACTATGTCAAGGTAGTAAGAGGATTTATGCTGTATGCTTATAGATATCACATATCTCAGTGAAATAACAGCAGTGAAGGGACATAACATGGGGCTCTCAAATTCCGTTGCTGAAATTCAGTTTCATTGGACTTCTAAGAAGCTGTGCTATTTAAAACTGAAATAAGAAAAGCCTAATGTGTGCACAAAGCATGCTCAAAGTAAAAAAAGAAAATCTTAAACATCATTGAAATTGTGTGCATACCACTTCACATACATTTTATATGACCAACTCTTACATTACAACTACTTACAATGTGTAAAAAAAAAGTTTATTTACCGATCATAAAGATAGCACCCATACCACTAAAAGGGTCTGTCTCGTTCTCCAACTTATGCAACCCTACACTGCAGGCCACCTCTAAAAATACCTCCCCCTGCTTCTGTGATTACATTTCCCTGTGCATATTATAGCGCTTTACAGTGTGGCCTGCACTATGTGAAACTCCTGCTTTATGTCTTAATGTGGGAAGGTTGATGTGCCAAGAGTAATCCCTTGTGTGCTTGTCCAGCTAGTTCCTGTATTTACCCTCCTCCGGCTGATGGTGGCAGAGATGTCTCCATTTCCATGGATTCATTTCCAGGCTGGAGGCCATCCACCTACTGCTCTCCAGGAGAGCGCGAAGTCCTCTGCAGTGTTTGTGTGCGTGTGTGCGTGTGTGTGTGTGTGCGTGTGTGTGTGTGTGTGTGTGTGTGTGTGTGTGTGTGTGTTAGAGAGACAGTGAGACAGACAGAGAGACAGACAGATAGATAGATAGAGAGAGAGAGAGAGAGAGAGAGAGAGAGAGAGTGTGTGTGTGTCAGAGAAACCTGAAGGTTGTGATGCTGTATTTCTACCAGTAGGGGGAGACAGAAGTCAACAGAAAAGCACTGGTGCTCTGTGAGATTCCATTGTTGTGGCGGCGAGTGTTTGAGAATGCATGGAGGGTTGTGCAGAGACAGTGTGCGTCATCAGCACACAATGCAGAGGGACGCTGGCTGATGGTGTTCGCCGGAAGGAGGGTGGCCATGGAAGCCTCTCGTCTTGTCCTCCAGCCCCATCTGTCTCTCTCTCTTCCTCCCGTTCCCCTCCACCCTGACCTCCTCTGTCCTCCCCACTAAGATATATATATGTCCTCCCAGTTGGCGTCAGGGATAGAGAGAGATTACTGGGATCACCCTGGGGCCACCTTCCGTCACCCACGGCCGCAGGCATCCTGTCTTCAGGTTTCCGCCCTGGCATGGCCTGGCATGGCCCTGCGTGGCATCTGTGCTGACGGCACGCAACCAGGGCAAGACCCAGCAAGGCACGGCCCAGGCTCAAGGAGCGCTCGGGAAAGGGGAACATGCCCAGTCTAAAAAAAAATCCAATCCGGGTCTTAGGGCTCGGCCGCGTTATTAATGTGCGCTGGGCTTAGCGCCGTGAGCAAGAAGTTCCGAGGAGTGACTGATGCTGAAACCATGATCTCGCTGAGGACCTTTTGCTTTCTGCCAACTAATTAGAGGAGGCAGTAAAAAGTCCAGATCCTCCACTCCCCCCTACTCTGCTCCAACAGACTAAGGGCTTTCAGATATAATTCAGATAGAACCTCCGGAGTATATGCGGAGGTTCGTCAAACGGAGGTCCTACCCTTCGGATGATTCACAAGAGTCTTTCAGTTAAAGGGTGGAGAGGCTCCTGGTTTAAATCAAAGGTGGAGAGCTGAGACCTCGGGCTGTCCCCAGTCAAAACTGTGTGTGTGTATGTGTGTGTGTGTCTGTGTGTGTGTGTGACAATGTCCTGGAAGACTAATCCTGCCTCAATTTGGACTATCCGCTTCTTTTCCACTTTTGGTGTAGAAGCTGCCAGTCCTCATAAACCACAGTTCTTTTCTCTGTTTCTATTTCTGCAGATCTGAGATCAGTTTCTCAGGCTGTGAGAGTCATGTGATATACACTGCGTGCAGGTAAAGAATATGTCTCTGGAACACAGAGAACAATAGACACAAACGTGTGATATGTGAGCCTTCATTCCTGTAACATGAGTGTTTGGGAATGCACTGGCAGTTGCACAGAAATAGTGTGTGAGTCTTTATCATGGAGAAAGCATTTGTGTGTGGATGATGATGAGTGTGTTCTCCGGGAGGAGAGATGAAGTCCAGTGCAGGCTTTGTGGTTTTGCTGTTGCTTAAGCCAGGGGTTCCCAAACTTTTCCACGACAAGGCCCCCCAAATACCACTAGGACCCCAAGTGATGTGTTATTAAACCCATCGTGAATACTACGGCAAATATAAAAATACATTAAGCTAATCCTAATAATTATTTTAGCCATAAACACTTCGCGATGGAGCATACAGTGTGTAAAAATTGTTCAGATATGCGACACATTATTATAATGGCATTGTATAACAACCCTCATAGTAATAGGTATATGTTAACATTTTCAAATGTATTTATTTGTTGCTTTTATTTTTCCTTCCAACTTGCTGAGGCCCCCCTGGCACCCCCCCGCGCTCCCCCAGGGGGCCCCGGCCCCCACTTTGAAAACCACTGGCTTAAGTGACCCTTTTGAATGTTGGGAACTTGACCGCCTGCTGCTGCGCCTGTCAAACCAACCGCACCAGATTTTGATTGATCTGCTCCGAGAGTGATTGAGTAAGCGCTCTGAGGAGAACCTTTACAGTGAGTGAATGTGTGTGTGTGTGTGTGTGTGTGTGTGTGTGTGTGTGAGGGAGAGGGATGAAGAGAATGGAGGAAAAAGAGTGGAGGAGAAGGAATGAAACTTCTTTTTTTTCCATACGCTTTTCACATTTCTGCTCAGCCTTCTCATGCTTCTCTGCTGCTCTCACACCTGTCTGATAGCTTCTCTGCTTACCCTGAGACTGTGGCCACCCTGGGGTTCTCACCTCTCTCACCCCCCCCCCCCCTCCCCACACACACACACAAACTCATACTCACCCACCTACCCCCACACACACACACACACACCCATCTAACCACACACACACACACACAAACTCATACTCATCCACCTACCCACCAACACACACACACACACACTCACGCACACGCATACACACACACACACAGGCCGCCTGAGAACCTATGGGTGACAGAGGATCCCATGGCTCTTATTTCCCCCTCTCATCATGACATCCATTAAAGTCCTGCTCAGGTCCAGGCCTGCTGGGAGAGACAGCACATTAGCGCTTGGGCCATTGAGCGCAACAAGGCCCAGCCCTGAATTATTGATACAGACACTACTAATGAGGAAACTCTATCCACAACTTTGTGCTGACACACAAACACACACACATCCACATTGACAACCGAGTGGGTATTTTATCACGACAGGTTAACTTCCCTTTATGAGTCCACTAAAGGGACCCGCAGAAGGGCCTCTATTAATTGCCACGTTAATTGGTAGAGTCACCAGCTACACATGACGCTAATTTCCTCTACCGAGGAGCTTGATTCACAGAACACAGAAACGTCATGAACACAGCGAACCTGGACCAGGTGGACGTTTTGGGAAAGCGTAATAGAAGGGTTAAGGTTAGAATGAAGTGTAGGGTTCAGGTGTGGTGGAAGTTATGTTTTGAACTGGATTCGCCATCATATTCAGTTACCATAATTATTAAGCACAGTTGCTCTTCAGAATAGACCTCCCTACCCTCACTGACCTCACTGAACACAAAATGAACATTACACTGCATGTTTCCAAGCAAGCCCAAGCTACCAATGCAACTTCGGTTTGTCATTCACAGCTGTGGTGTAAGCTGTTGTGTTGGCACGTTTTGTTTAACTTATTCCACACACTCTTGTGCTAGATGTTTTCAGCAGAGCTCTCTGTCATGTTCAGCAGTGAGGGTTATGATGCCACACAGGATTATTTC
>NC_055963.1:12928582-13163582 GCF_018492685.1 Alosa sapidissima
AGTTGTGCCGTAAGTCGATATTGGCGATGACCTCATGCCTTTCTAAAGGGGATCGCCATACAAAATGGCGCAGAATGCCAACACAAAAAGAAGCGCGCGGTGTGAATTATCAGACTCTGTCATCTTGGCTGATTTGTCAGATGGCCATTATTGTGGCGGTGAATGGTTTCGCAGTCAAACCGCGCGGTTTTGCTGGTTTTGTGTGATAATTTCATGCTTTGCTGCGCTGCCACTGATAAGGTCTCTTGTCATTGCGATGACCTTTACAATGCAGATGCGGTCTACTGTGTGTGTTTTGATACCGCTTGTAAACACATGTGACCTTACACTCAAAGCAGTGTGATCATATAACAAAAGAAACATGCACACACAAAAAAACACTTTAAAATTCAAACGTGCGTATACATGCGTGTGAGTGTATATGACATTGTGTGCGACAGTGAGTGTTTCTTGGAGATTGAGCGTAACAACATTCATCCCTCATCTCCTTGCCTCCTGAATGACCTTGAAAAAGCGCCCCCCCCCCCCCCCCCCCCCCACTTCCCGCCTCTCTCAAGCTAATCACTCAGAGGTCTGCTCTCAGCGCCCTTGACTCTCACACCCCCAATCTTTGTAATGCCTACCTCTGGGAGTGCAGGCAGATTGCCATATTCAGCCTCGGTGATTTTAACGGTCACCGGTGATTTCAGGCGAGTGCTTGATGACGCGTGGACGCTGCGCTTTTTGTGGTGGTGAGGGGGGGGGCAGGCAGGCGATCACGCGACTGAGCACCGGCTCGGATCTGGCCTTGCACCAAAACTGCGGCTAGTGGGGGGGGAGGGGGGGTTGAATGGGCTGGTGGTGGGGTAGGGAGCCAGGATGCGGCGCCTCTGCTCTCCCTGTTGTCAGCGGGCCGGGCTGAAAGCAGAGAGGGCGCGGGGGAGCGAGGGGGACGGAGGTGGCGCAGCCGGACGGGTAACCCGATCGCACGGCGCTCGGAAGGCACGGCCGCCCACCATTCAATACGCTGCTTCTATTGTAGCCGCCGCTCAGAATGTCCGTCCCAACCCCCCTTACACCTGGACACCTGCCGTGCGTGTGTGTGCATATGAGCATGTGTGTGTCTGTGTGCGAGTGTGAGTCTGTTTGTGTGTGAAAGTGTGACTGTATTTGTGTGTGTCAACAGAAAGGCTAGTTTGTTAGCGGAGGAGTGATGTGCTCATTACTGTCAGGCCTCCTGTGCTGTGCAGGAGCAGGCTGGCTCTCTGGGCTTGCAGTGTGGCACGTGGAGTGGAGCACACTAACCTTATTTTGTCAGCTCCTCTGTCTGTCTGGGTTTGGGGCCGCTGCCTCTTACCCACTCCAGCTGCCGCGGTGCTGCAGGCCCTGGGTCATCAGCCCTGCCCGGCCGTCTCTCTGCCTATCTGTCGCCGCCTGTGTTTGTCATGCCCAGTGCAGGCGCATCTGTCTCTATAATACAGTCGTCTCTCATGCTGTTTGTCCACTCCACTATTCATCACACCCACCCTCCACCTCTCCCTCTCTTTTGTCCTCCCACCTCTCTCTCTCTCTCTCTCTCTCTCTCTCTCTCTCTCTCTCTGTCATTTCCTCTGTCCTTCTCTCTGTTGTCAACCTGCCTACTCACCTGTCCCTGGAGTTCAGGAGAGAGGGGAACATAAAATGGGTTTGTTTGAGCAGCTCAGCACCCCAAGCCTTCCTTTTTATCTTTTCTTCTTACCCCCTAATCAGCCCCCCCCCCCCCCCCTCCCCCCTCCAGTCTCCCGCTCTTTTGTCTTAGTGTGACACAGCAATTATGAGCTCCGCTCAGCGAGCAGGCTTTTGAGAGTGCCGTGGGCCCCCCTGTCCTAAACCTCCAGCCTGTCCACCAGTGCACATTCCTCCTTTTAGATGTCCTGAAGCTTGGGTGTCACAGGCGGGGGACTGTGGCGACGTTTTCGTTTTGAAATGAATCACTTTTGCTATGTTTAGTCCAAAAACGTAAAAACAGAGCGTTTTGGAAACACTACCGGCCCCATTTTGGTTTGAAGACTCCGGCACCTAGTGTGGTCAAACATGATGCACAGAAGACGTAATGGACAGATCAAAGCTGACCATCATCTAGATAGATAGATAGATAGATAGATACTTTATTGATCCTCAAGGGGAAATTCAAGGGTCTCAGTAGCATACAGACATAACACACAACATGCACTTACAGCAGAAATGGTAAACATAAGTACTGTAAGTATAAGTAAGTATAAGTATAAACATATAACTAAGCTCCACTGTACAATAAGACAGTAGAAGATAAGACAGATAAGAAAACTAACAAAACTAAATACACTATAAAAGTTAAATTAAGAAAGTCCAATGTGCTTGAGGGTGATCAAGCATAAGACGCTTGTAGTGACAGGGCCAGGACTGGTGAGGTGCTAAAAGGAGTGAGTGTCATGGTGAAGGTGCAAACAGTTACATCTACAAACAGCCTGTCCACCAGTGCACATTCCTCCTTTTAGATGTCCTGAAGCTTGGGTGTCACAGGTGGGGGACTGTGGCGACGTTTTCGCTTTGAAATGAATCACTTTTGCTATGTTTAGTCCAAAAACGTTGTCACACTTGAGCCCCTAAAAACAGAGCGTTTTGGAAACACTACCGGCCCCATTTTGGTTTGAAGACACCGGCACCTAGTGTGGTCAAACATGATGCACAGAAGACGTAATGGACAGATCAAAGCTGACCATCATCTGATCCTCATATGTAGCTTGAAGATAGGAATATGGGCACGGAATCTCTCTTCAGAAATCTTCGGATGGCCAATTAGTGTCATGTGAGAAAAATACTCAAAACAAATGCAAATCTGCAGCCGTAAGTCAAATGTGTCACCGGGACCACAAAAGTCACACAGACACAATTCTCCACCGCACAACGCAGGATTTATAACACCACCCTAATCATCTCTTAGCACAGCACCATACTCTACAGCTCTCTGAGTGTGTTTTACTGTGTCTGGTTGTTCTGGTTGGTTAGATGCTGTGACAGCCCCCCCCCCCCCCCTTTTTTTTATGCAGGCCCGGCTGTATGGTGTCGGCTGTATATGTAATGTGGCTCTACCGTACCTTCTATAACCCACCTGCCTGTGGTCTGGCAGAATGATGAGCTCTCCCCGGCACTGCGCATTACGCTCTTTGCTGCCGGTTGCGGCTGGCAGAAACATATTTCCCCATTAATGTCATTACAAACCCCCCCCCCCCCGCCCCCGGAGGTGAGCCGTGTCTGTGTGGCTTGTGCGGGCAAGCTAGAAAAAATAATAAAGCAAGAAAAAAAAAGATACACACACATGCACACGCATACCCAAATGAATATTCAGAACAGCATGGGGTGGGGGGGGGTATGGGGGGGATGGGGGGACATGCAGCGCTGCACACTAGATAGGAAAATTAATGTGCCCCCAGGACTGGCTGACGTTGGCGTTTTGGATACGCTGCAGTCAGTGGCGCCGCTATTTTGAGTGCATCTGTTTGCACAGGCCTTTGGATTCCTGGTGTCCCCAGAACGCCCTTAAACCCCGGGCTTTATCCAACAGACGGCATGTGTGCACCTCGCCATGGGAGCTGAGTTCATTTTGGTTCCTCTATGGCAGAAGGTAAGCTGCACTTTAGCTTTTTCTCTACCCCCCTCCCACTCCACCCCCCCCCCCTCAAAAAAAAAAACACAGCCGTTTGAGTCCTCTTTTCTGTCATTCTTACTCCCTCTCTCCCTTCCTTTTTAATACCCTCTCTGCCCCGCAGCTGTCTTCCGTCTCTGTGCCTTTCAGCTGGCCGGCCTGCCTGTCTGGCTGGCTGGCTGGACTGGCTAGTGGTTGGCTGTGGATAGTGTGCCCAGCACTGATGAATAAGCCCCAACCTGTGCCCTGGGAGTGGGGGCTTTGTGTGGGAGACCCGTGGGGGTGTGCGCTGGGCTGCAGGCAGCCGGGAGGCACGGAGCTCCCCCACACTCCACACACTCACCTGCTCTCCCGCCTCACACTCTCCCTGCATCCTCCAGCCAATCCCACTCACTCCCCTGCAGTCGTTTACCTATAGACACTGGGAGAGGGGTGGCTGTTGTTGGAGCATAGGAGGCCATAGGCTGGCCGGTTGTGGAGCTGCAGGCTAAGCTGTGTGGGCGGGGGTCGGAGTCAGACCTGGGGAGCCAAGAGAAGGGGCCTCCATGACCACTCATGCACATACCTGCTCTGGGAATGGGATCATGACACACCAGTGCACTTAGCCTCGGAGAGAACAGCACTACCTGGCTGAGCTCTAAACGATGCATGAGCTCTGCCAAGGGAGGGTGTGTGTGTGTGTGTGTGTTTTCTGCCTGTGTGATTGTGTGTAGGCGTGCGTGTGTGTGTGCTTATTTGTGTTTGTGTGTGTTTGTCGCACCGGCTTCCTTCAGCTGAGCCCAAGCCAAGAGGGCTAGCCAATCACATATGGTGACTTGGCTGCACAATAGCCATGTGTTGTATGACCTCTGGAATGGATTTGTCAGGCAATTTATGCGTCCTGTTATCCCGTCCAGCATGAGTAATGAGGAGCAGTGCCGGTGTACAAATTTAGGAGCGATTTACAAATACCTCATACAATCTCCACACACGGAAACACACACACACACACACACACACACACACATACAGCCAAAATACCGACATGAACACAAACTTACAACGGTCTGTGAGTGATAATGTCCTAACTGTGTTTGAAGGAAAAGATGAAAGCAAAGAGATGGGGGAGGATGGTGAGAGAAAGACGAGAGAAAGAGAGAGACGCAGAGAGGAAGAGAGGAAGGAGAGAAAGAGAGAGACGCAGTGAGGAAGAGAGGAAGGAGAGAAAATGGGGAATTAGCTCAATGGAGCACCTCAGGAGGAAACTCCATTGAGCCCCATTGTTGCTCAGATAGGGTTTCATGAACAGGGGAAAAAAAATCAATTTCTCCTTGAAACACTGCAAGGTCGGTGCAGAAGGGCATGAAGGAGAGGGGGAAGGGTGGAGGGAGGGTGGTGGTGGTGGTGGTGGTGGTGGTGATTCAGTGGGTTGGATGGCAGTGATGTGATATCTATGCCTGAGAGGATAGGCTTCCTCCCAAACCCTGGGCCCAAGGCACACTGACAAGATCTTGACTATACCACATCCTGACTCACACACACAGACACACACACACACACACACACACACACACACACACAGACACACACACACACAAATACACATCAAGAGACAGAGAGAGAGAGAGAAAAAGAGAAATAGAGAAGAAAACACATGGAAGAGAAAAGGAGAGAGAGAAAGAAAGCAAACACTCTTAATGAGAATCACAAAAAAAGCAACCAGAAGAGGGCTCCTAAAATGAAACTCTAGCGCAGCCTGACCTTTTCAGTTGCCTGAGGGACTTACCTCTGCACTCGCCTCTCTCCTCCCTCCTCCTTGACGCGTGTTCATGCAGCCCGCCTCTCACAGCAGATGTGTGTGTGTGTGTGTGTGTGTGTGTGTGTGTGTGTGTGTGTGTGTGTGTGTGTGTGTGTGTGTGTGTGTGTGTGTGTGTGTTGTGTGGTGAAACTGTGGTTGTCTAAATCTGGCTGCAATAAGACTCAAGCCTTGGTCTGAGTTAGCAGCAGAGGTCATGATCAATAGGCCACAGGGCCACGGTAATAGCATTTGGACGCGCCCGTGGTGAGCCTGAAGCTATGCCCTCACATCTCTTCTTTAATGGCCAGTGGAGCAGAGAGAAGAGGAGATAGAGAGATAGATAGATGATAGATACAAATTATGAGAAAGAGACCAAGAGAAAGAAAAAGAGAGTGTGAGAGAGTACTGTGAGCCTGTGTTAGTTTGGCATAGCCCTGCCCAAGCTGAAGGTGGCCTTTCTTTTGAGAGGTGTGTCTGAGTGTTGACTCGTTGGCAGCTGGCCCCCTCGACTCCCCTAGCGCGTCCTGGACTCGGGCCGAATGGGAGGATTGGGTTTTTTTGGCCACTGGGTAGAGCTTTGTTGGTGCGCAGTGGTGTGGACCTGTAACAAGCGTCTGGTATGCACACCTGTCCCCTCCAGCCCCCCCCCCCCCCCCCCCCCACCAACCCCATCCACCCCCATCCCCTCCTCCCACCCCTCTCCCACACACGCACACTCTCCCTCCCTCCCTTACAGGAAATGAGCCAGGGCTCTGTAGCAACCTGCCCCTGCCCAGGAGGGCTGCATGGGAAAGGTGGGTTAGAGCGAGAGGGAGGGAGGAGGAGAGAGAGAGAGGGAAAGAGAGAGAGAGAGAGGGAGGGAGGTGACTTAATGCTAGAGAGAGAGAGGATCGGCAGGCTGACAGGGACATCGGGGTGAAGTGGCGCCGGCATCAGCATTTACTGCTGACCAGAAAATCTGTCTGCAGAAGCATGACGAGCACTCTCTGCACACACACACACACACACGCACACACACAGACTCATGCGCACATGCACACTCTCTCTCACACAAACGCGTACACACACTCACGCACACACACAAACATACACATACTGTACGAGTACACACACACACACACAAAGACACACACACACACATACTGTACACACACACACAGAGCTAAGCTCACAGCTCATGAGCATTTTGCTGAAGGTGTTTGTAATGTTTGGTTTGGGATCAGTTTTTTTCTTTACTGGTTCCTGTAGGCGCCACCAGCCAGCCCACTAGTTTGGCTTTGGGACGGGCTGTTTGGTTTGTGAGGTTAAAGGCCCTCAGTGTGTGACACTGGTATTCACCAGCAGCTGCACTGTACCCATGACGCATACAGTGGCAGCACAGCATGCACACACACACACACACACACACACACACACACACACTCTCTCTCTCTCACACACACACACACACACACACACACACACACACACTCCCCAACAGGCCGCAGATGAGGTGGTGCTGACAGGCCAATAACCATTGTGGTAATTCCGTTCCACCGCTGCCCATGATGGAGGCCATTTGCTCCTGACACCTCCATCTCTTACCAGCCCGAGCCCCGGGTGAACCCACTCACGAGGCCTGCATGACGGGGCGGGAGAGGGGGAGCCAGTGCTCTCTGCGGCGCTCTGGCTAACGTCCAGGCCCTCAACCTCCTCCACACACTCCAGGCCAGGTCAGCGAAGCCTCCACCATGGCGGGAGAGGGGCACTTGAACCCTCTTGTCTGTCCTCTTAGCCTCTCGAAAGCTGTGCACTGCTGCTGTTTACACTAGAGCACGCTCATACCAGGGTGAAAAAGGGCATCAAGGCGCAGTGATGAGAAAATGAGATGAGATCATTTCCTTAAAATCATCCCCATGAAATCGGGCGGCCAGCTTTTGAAAAGGCCTCAGCAGAAAGCAGAGGATAATTTGTCTCCACAGGCCAAAAACAGAACCCTCCGCCGCAGATGTCACCAAGTGCCTTATTTTGGTCACATTTCAGCAGCTGCACTGTGCTCAGCTATTGCTTCTAACCATCTTCACAATTTCATTCTCCCCACGAAATGCTTATTAGAATTTCTGTTATGCCGACGACAATTTCACCACCATAAAAAAAAAAAAGAAAACGTCCTAGAGATGTTTTTGTGCCCCCGCCACCCCCTCCACATTTATAAGACCTGTAAGGGAGCTTAGCGGGCCATGCAGCACACCAATAATCACCAGTGCAGACAGAACCACCCATCTTCATTAGGAGATTAGCTGGGGGAGATGGCTCGTGTTCTTTTCTCCCCCGTTCTCTTGCCTGCGCCTCATCCTCGCTTTTCTTCCCTCCTGTCACTTCCTTTTAGGCCACCAGCCCCGGCCTGAGCAAGCACACACACAAACAATCACACACACGCACACACATACACACATACGTACACACACACACACACACACACACACACACACACACACAAACACACATACACACATACGTACACACACACACACACACACACACACACACACACACACACACACAAACACACATACACACATACGTACACGCACACACACACAAACACACATACACACACACACACACACATACACGCACACACACACACACACACACATACACACACACACACATACACACACACACACACATACACACACATAGACACACAACACACACACACACACACACACACACACACACACACACACACACACACACACACATAGACACACATACACACACATAGACACACAACACACACACACACACACACACACACACACAGGCTGGGGCTAGACTTTTGCATGTTCTAACCTGGAGCATGCAGTCATGCGATGCCTCCAAAAATAATCTAAATGAAAATGGATGAATAACTATTTGCTGTTTTTGTTTTTATATACTGGCTGATGAACAGGCCGCGGCTTCTTTAAATCAAGTTTAAACAGACCATAAGTCATGCTGTCGCTTTGTTTGAAGTTTGTTTGCATAGTGTTTTTCGGTTGGATTGGAAAATCCCAGGCTACACTCAGAAACCTTGTGCCTTTTATTCATCATTTTGTTTGTTGGCTCATAAATACTAGAGAGAGGCAGAGATAGAGATTTTTATGACCTTTAACAGACCACATAGGGAATTTCCTAATTTCCAATGTAGGGAATAAACAAGATTATATTGCTGTGTTTATTATGGCCTCTTAAAATGTTTAAAGATAAAAAAAAAAATGAGACCGCAAAACTGCAGTTAATAAAACTGACACCGGACTTTGGTTGTTTGCCATGATCACCACTGCCACTTGCATCGTGGAGTGACCTGATTGTAGCCATCACAATACTACCATAAGCACTCCTAACAACTGCACTAATATTATACCTGTAAATCAAAACCAATGTTCTAGCCTGTGTAGATATATGTAAACCTTATTAAGAGCTGTGATTGGACCGAAAAACTGACTGAAAGTAATCAAAATAACTATTTGATGTTAAGAAGATGGTTAGTTGATTAAAGACTATTTTTCCAAAATATTTCTTCTAAAAAGAATAAAGAGTGGAAACTACCAGAAAGGATAGGCCAAGCAGGAGCAGTGTGAAAAACGTCCTACTCTCTTGAGTAGGAAGAGTAGCCAAGATGTCAAAACTTGTAATCCAGTATTTAATTTTTTGTTGCATTCCATACTTATTTTTAGAACTCTTCAAAGAAAAAAAATGAGTTTCCATAAAGTAGATTGTGTCAGGCCTTTTATTTCCTTTCTAAACTATTGAACTTCTAAAGGGTAAGCTGTTGCTCTATACTTTATAGATGTCATCTGGACTGCAGAGGTATTTTTCATCTAGGGATTCTCCACTCTCTCTTAGTGTGACTTGTACAGCAGGAACACAAAGAAGGTTGAATGTGTGACAGCCTATAAAGAGAGAATCTTGGCACAATTTGTGTTTCTCCAAACCAGTAACAATAATAGCTGCTTCAGAAACAGTTAGTGCTCATGTGGTGACCGTACAGCTTTCTGTGTTTGGACTGCCAGAGTCACTTTATTTTGGTCACTGGTGAAAATGGAAGGTTGAGGGATCTTTTATAGTTTTGACATTTCAGGTCTCTGCTGTTGCTGAACTGTGATGTGATGTGAAGGCAGTTGACGGCAGATGACTCGAGCGTGGCATTCAGTCTCATTGTATAATTTCTGTTCTCTAGTTGTAAAATATTTAAATGGAACCATCAAATTACAAGGCTATATTCTTCTTTTCTAGTCCTTTTATATGAGATTTTTAAAATACTAAATGTTTATTTTCGAAAAAGACAAAAAGGAATACACTATTTAAAAAATCAACATCCTAAAACAAAGGAATAGTCTAAACCTTATAATAGCACATGGACTATTATGGGCCAAGTCTCTGCTTAGAGACAAGCTCATGGTATAGGAATGTCAGGTATACTGTAGATACCTCTTGGGTCTGGCACTGTTTGGTTTCTTTCCATCTTTCTTTCTTTCTTTCTTTCTTTCTTTCTTTCTTTCTTTCTCTCTCTCTCTCATTCTCTCTCTCACACACGGGGGGTGGTGATTTGCTTGGATGCCAGCTTCCGTGAAGCTCTTCATTTGTTCCCTCAAGGTGCATCAGCCACCCAGTGGGCATGGCCACTTAAGACAGAACAAATTAAGGTCACAGCAGGCAGGGGACAGGCGTGCACAAACCACACAGGCAGACAGACAGACAGGCAGGCAGGCAGGAGTGCTGCTCACATCCCCATCTTTCCATCCTTCTACCTCTCTCCCTCTCTTTTTCAGTGTCTTCCTTTCATTCTTTCATCCTTTGGGGACTATTTTATATCAGTTGCTTCTCTTTCCCCCCCAAAGGGAGAGTTTTAGGGAGCCTGTTCCTCTGTGTGGACGCCTTTGAACATGTGTGAGAGAGAGAGAGAGAGAGAGAGTGGCTCAGGAAGAGATACAAAAGAAAAGACAACTGCATTAATGAGAAGCCACACGACAGGTTTCTTGATGCTCTGTGACTTCACTTTGTGCGTTGACTTTGATTGGTATAAAAGAAGCTGAGAGGGAGATAAGACAGAGATGGGGGCGGGGGACAGAGAGAGGGGGGGGGGGTTATGACTCCAAAAAAGCGAGGCAGTGTGACTCATCTGTATCTCCTCGCTTTGGCCATCTTGTACTCCTCTGTTGCTCTCTTTCTCTCTCTCTTCTCTCTCTCTCTCTCTCTCTCTCTGCATCTCCCTCTCTCTCTCCTCTCTCTCTCTCTCTCTGCATCTCCCTCTTTCTCTCTCTCTCTCTGCCTCTCACCAGGTTGATCTGTGTCAGATGCGCTCTGCGCTCTCACCACTCATAATCTCCACTCTTACACAAGGCATTCTGTGTCACACTGGCACAAAGGAAGCAGACAGATTAGCACAGTTAAAGGTTATATACTGTATACTCAATATACAACACTGACCATGGACTACTCCATTGACCACCAGGACACAGCTACCGTTTCAAGGTCGAGGTTGCTGGAGAAGATCTGTGACTTATCGAACATCCAAGTGTAGATGTATTCAGATGTACTCTTGCTCTCTGTCACCCACACACACATACACACACACACACACACACACACACACACACACACACACACACTGTGCTTACACTCAAGATACACAGACATCATGCCTGCACACATAGTGCCTTGCTACGGAGGTGGACATAGCTCCTCTTGCCTTCCCCCAGACCTTCCTGCCTCAAGGACGGTATCCAATTCTGCCTCAGTGTGCGAGCCTGTGTAATCCATATCTGCAGGGAGGGTGACCTTCACAGCAGGGTGTGCTGCGACAGAGAAAGAGAAAGATAGAGACTGAGGGAGAGAGTAAAAGAGTGAGAGAGAGAGGGAGAGAGAGAGAGAGAGGGAGAGAAAGAGATCCAGCAGCCAGCCCATTCAGCTAATCCCCAAAGCAGTGCTGTTACATGCTCATCTATTCTCCCAGAGTGGAGAGTCAAACACTGCAGACGACTCAGGTGCCTCACATCTGGCCTCTGGGCAGCCACCCCAGTTCTATCCCTCTCTCCCTCTCTTTCCCTCTTTCTCTCTATCTCCATTTGTCTTCTCTCTCTCTCTCTCTCTATGTTTCAGTCTGGGCATCAACCCCAATGCCCCCCCCCCCCCTTCTTATACGCACACACATTTCCTCTCTCAATATTGCTCTACTGATCCATACATTGTGAAATGATGCCGACTGAGCGGGCTGGAAGATGCTGTGTGGTGTTTACAGACTGCCAGTTGCCAGTGGGCAAGTCGATGCCAGGCAGGTACTGTCAGAAAAAGTTGAGAAGGATGGAGAGACAGACCAGAAGCAGTGAGTAAGAGAGAGAGAGAGAGAGAGAGAGAGAGACACACACACACAGGGGGAGTTATGAAAGATTCATGTATTTCTAATGGAGGAGTGGAGGCAAACCGAGGCTGAGGAGGCGGATGGATGCTGCTGTGAGTGGTGCAGATGCAGAATCAGCGCTTCGGAAAGCAGCTCTCTTCATGTGGGGGGTCGCCAGCGTCAGGACATGCACCTCACGACATACACACACACACACACACACACACACACGCCTCCTTTTCCTCTGGGTCCTGCCATCATCATCCTCAAGTGCAGTTTGTAATACCCAGTGACCTCTAAAAATGTGTTTGCACCAAGCGTGCTAGCCTTCCCCCGTCTCAAGCCCACAATCTCTTCATTTTCTCCCACACTCTTTCACCACATTAGCCAGCTGTTATGGACTTGTGGTCCTCTCTCTCCTCTCACCTCTCTCTCTCTCTCTCTCTCTCGCTCTCTCTCTCTCTCTCTCTCTCTCGGCTCCTCCAACTTAATGTTTCTCCATCTCTCTCATCCCTCTGGTCCCTCGCTCCTTCTCTCCCTCCCTCAGTCGTCTTACGCACCCTCCCTCTATTTTTGTCAGAAACAATCAGTGGATTTTCCGAATGACTGCCCAGCACTGCCGCAGTCGGAGACGTTGGAGTTGGAGGTATGGAGGGAGGGAGGGAGGGAGGAGGGAGGAGGGGGGAGAGCGAGAGAATGAACGAAAGAGAAGGAAAGGGAGAGAAAGAGAGGGTGAAGGCGTGCAGATAAACAGGCGGAGATGAAAGGAAGGGATGAGGCAGAAAAACGAGGGGGTGAACCTCATAGCTGTCGGTCTCTCTGCTCAAAGCATGTTGTGTTAGCCTCGCATTTCTCCACTGTCACCCGCCATACACACTCTACATGCTTCATTCCCTCTCTCTTTTATCTCTCTCTCTCTCTCTCTCTCTCTCTCTCTCTCTCTATCTCTCCTCCATGTATCCCTCCATCCCTCTCTCTGCCACAAGGCACGCAGGCTGGCTGGACAGGATTCCTCCTCACCCCGTTTATCCTGCCTTGGAATGTCGCGACTTGACACGTCCAGAGGGCGGCGAACAGCCACTTTCCCCCGGTGCTGCACGGCAGTCCCGGCGCCGGGCCATCTTTGAGGGGTTGGGTTGGGTTGGGGGGTTTGAGGGAGACCTCGGAAGTGGAACCAAATCATATGCGCGTGGCATTTGCCAGATAGGCGGCCGGCAGGCTCCCAAAATAGCACTGGCGACTTGAGGAAGGAGAGCGCTAAGCCACTGGTGCTGTACCCGAGCCACTGCAGACTCTCTGGAGGGTGTCTGAGCCATTGCCCGCCTGGCAGACTGGCATCGGTGTGGAGCTGCAGCCATGTTCTCTCCCCCCGTACAGCGGAGTTGGCCAAGGAAGAGAGGCATATCAATATTCATTGGATTAGAAACTCGTGACTTCTCCAATTTGTTACAGCCTGGGACTGTGAAAGGTATTACTTAACGCATAATTGCTGGAGATAAACTACCTCTTTTTCACACATGCCCCATTGATTGGGATGGAGAGCCTCTGGATGGGGGTGGGGGTTGGTTGGTGGCGGTGTGAAATTGTGATAGATGTTGATGTTTATTACAAACACACATCCGTTGCGATGAAGCATCGGTGAGTGGGGCCAGCACGTTGTCCGAGGCAGAGCCATTATGGGGAGAATTTACGGACGCTGGCAGCCCGATCTCCCTGCGGCTCTCGAGTGGTAGCGCGCCATTCAGCGCCAATCACACAGACAGATCAATTTAGCCGCTGGTGTGTGACAACAAGCGTTGGCGCGAGACCCCATTCAAATGCTAATCTGGACAGACACACATGAGGATGGTGCAATGGCGCTTTTTCGTCGGCTCGTACGCACACAGCGTCGCCCTCATTGTCCTTCAGTGTGTCTGAGTAATCCACAAATTAGCCACCTTAAATCTCTCATGCAACTCCATTCACTCTCAATTCTTCTCGTATTGACGGAATGCCCTCAGCCTTTAGAAATACTTTAGAAATGCAGATTAAAAACCACGACCCACTGCACCGTCAGTCTGTCTGTCTATTTGTCAGCCCCTCTGTGTGTGTGTGTGTGCGTGTGTGTGCGTGTGTGCGCGTGTGTGCGTGTGCGTGTGTGTGTGTGTGTGTGTGTGTGTGTGTGCATGTGTGCCTGTGTTGTCAGCTGTGGCTCTGATAGTGAGAAAAAAACAGTTTGGCCCAGTATGCTGATTTCTGTGCGTTGGTGAAAGTCTGCTTCCAGCCTCATAATCCACGGGAGATGTGAAATATCTGTGATTTCACGGTTATCTGGGCGAAGGAAAGGGAAAGAGAGAGTGAGGGCCGAAAGAGAGTGGGAGAGGGGGGGGGGGGAGTGAGAGCAAGAGACAAGCAGTGGGGAAGGGGGGGTGGGGTATGAGAACAGGCTGTTCTTTGCTCAGAGCCCTTGGCAAGGGGAGAAGGCCCCCTCAATTATCACCTATTAATCTCTCATCAAAGACGAGGGGGGCAGTCGATGAAGAGAAGGGCAGCAGATAAACGAGAGATGGAAAGATGTGGAGAGAGGGAGGAACGGAGGTAGGGAGGGATGGAGAAAAAGGAAGAGAGAGACATTGCTGGCCAAAGAGGCACATTTAGGTCTTGGCTAGTCACTGAGCAAACACATTGATGCGAGGTGTCAAAAGCAGCGCAAGGCCATTCATCGGGAAGAGCGCGCTCCTCACAGCTTGCTCTCGTTGGATGATTTATTCTGATCGGGATCAATACGGAGTACTTTAGCACGTTTGGACTTCTCACACTCTCTCCCAGGCAAACAGCGCGCAGGGAAGCTTGAACGCCGGCAGCAACAACACATAAAAATGTCAACCTGCCCGATTCCGACGCAATCAGAATGGCCCATAACTTGTGGCTGCCGCATTGTCTTGGAGTGCGGTGCGCTCAGATGCCTGCAGAGGAGGGGAGGCTGTCGGAAGGTAAATGGCCCTCGGGGAGCATGCTGGACAGAGTGAGCACCTGGTGGTGGATCATAAAAAGGCTTTTGGGACTTCTCAGCTGTGATGCCACAGAAACCGTTACAGGGCAACAGGGAGCATGCTGTTTACACACACACACACACAAACACACACATTTATGCACACAAGGGACTGGCAAATGAATGAATGGCCTGAATGGATGCCCACAGACTTGTGCTACTGTTTGTGACTTCAGTCCCCCAGTCCACAGTGAACAGCAGTGGGAAACTGTAGGCTGAGAGCCAGGCAATGATGTGGGTAGAAACTGTAAAGAAAGGGCAAGAGAGAGAGTGAGGGAGAGGGAGGGAGTGAGAAAGAGAGAGCAAGAGAAAGGGGGGTAATTTGGAATGCGCGGCACGTGGAGTCAGGATAACCATCTTTTTCTGCAGCCCTCCACCAGAGGACTGTTTGCTCAATCATCATTTACTGCAGAGAGAGAGAGAGAGAGAGAGAGAGAGAGAGAGAGAGAGAGAGAGAGAGAGAGAGAGAGAGAGAGAACGAGGGGGGAAAGAGAGAGAGAGGAGGAGGGGTTGCTCAGTGACGCAGGAACAATGAGAGAGGAAACGAAAAAGAGTTTTGGAGTGAGAATGAAAACAGGGAGAGAAAGACGGAGAGAGAATGAGAGGAAGAGAGAAGGAGGGAGAGATAGAGAGAGAGTGGAAAATGGCTGCAGATACAAAAGGCAGCAGCGGGCATGAGCTGTGGCAACAGAGAGGAGGAGGAGAGAGAACTGCTGCAGAGCTACCGCAGAGGAGCAGCTGTGAGTTAAGAGAGAGAGACAGAGAGACAGAGAGAAAGAGAGGGGGGGGGGGGATCCTCCATTCTGTTGCCACGCTCCATTCGGCCTTGCTGTGCCTACGCCACCGTAGCTGCCGCATTCTGCCTTTCACGGTCCAGGCGACTGACCGGGACGATGATGCCGCAGCGCGGCCGACTGACCGACACCAGCTTCTCCCTGCCCTTCACCGCTCCCCTCTCCTCTCCTCTCTCCTCTCCTCTCTTTCCTCTCCTCTCCTCTCCTCTCTCCTCTCCTCTGAGCCTCTCCTCCTGCGCAGTGTTGTGTAAGAGGCTCAGCAGCAGCAGCAGCGTCGGCAGCAGCACAGAGGAGCGCGCGAGACAAAAGGCGTGGGGCTAAAAGCGCTCTCAGCAGGGGGGCCAGAGGTAGAGCGGCACAACAGGAGGACGGTTGGTGGAGGAGGAGGATTTAGGGTACAGCAGCAGCACTTCTATAGTCCACCCCCCCCCCCCCCTCTGCTTCCTTCTACAACCTACACACACACACACACACACATGCACACACACACACACACACGTACACACACACACACATGCACACACACACGCGTACACACACAAAAACACACACACACCAGTTCTGGAAAGAGCCTAATCCCTCTTCTCTTCCCCTTTCATGCTCATCCAAACTGTACCCCCCCCCCCCTTCCTTCCCTCTTCCTCTGTCATTGGCTCCTGACACTATCAGTCTCTCCCTCTCTCTGTCCTCTCCGCCTCTAGTCTCTCTCTCTCTTTCTCTCTCTTTCTCTCTCTCTCTCTCTCTCCCCTCTCTGGCTCCCCCTTCCTCGCTCTGTCTCCAGTACGGAGCAATTACTCAGATCATATCAGCCGTCAGTCAGCAGCTCACAGATGAAGCCCTGGCTCTTTTACATGCTAATGGTATGCCAGATTCAATCAGGCCTTTGTATGGGTCCAGGAAGGCTAGTGGACTCATTACGAAAAAAATCATACTAACAATGCGAGGAGTCTGCATCACGTCACTGACGGTGTTGCACCAGTGTTACAGTGCCCTCCTCCTCTTCCTCCTCCACCTCCAACTCTTCATCTCCCTCCATCCATCTCTTTCTCTCTCCCTCTCCATCTCTCCGCCATCCATAGTCCTTCATAGAGCTCATGGAGAGTGATGCTGGAGGTGTCAAGGTGTATGTTGGGAGTTGTGGTGGTGGGGTTGTGGGTACAGACTCAGTGATGCAGTTAACAAAGAGAGAGTGCCAAGTCAGCCTTTCTCTGCCCCCCCAACACACACACACTATATAACTGAGGACCAGCCACCCCCCCCCTTCCCCCAACACACACACACACACACACACACTCTTTCTATCTGACTGAGGACCACCTCCCCCTCCTCATCCTCATTTCCCTTTTCTCCTCTTCAACTGGAGCGCAAGGTCAGCTGGAGGACTTATGTAAGGAGTGTGCCGGTCTGCATTAGTCCGACGTGAACGTGGCTCATTCTGGTCATTTTCATGTGTGTGATTCAGACTCGGAGACTGTGCATGTGTGTTAATGTGTGGGGCCGGGTGCACTCAAGGTTAAATGGGGATGATGAATTCATTTTTTTTCAAACCGTAATTGTGTGTGTATGTGTGTTTGGGAGACTGTGTGTGTATGTGTGTGCGACAGGGGTTGCTTATTTTTAGATTAATGTCTCTCGTTTCATGGTGACTGCTCAAAGATGCTGCAGTAATGCACGTTAAGTGGACAGGCCTAGCCATAACAGATGCTAGCAGCTAGCTTTCACAGGGCTAGCTGTGTTCAGAAAACGGTGCGGTGTGATTTCTTCTCTCTGAGGGAGTGTAAAAAACGGATCAAGCCAGGTCAGGATTTCCCCTCTCTCTATCTTTCTTTTCTGTCTCTTCCTACTGAACATGATTTTTGTGTTTTTTTTTAACTCCGTCTGTTTCAGAGACAGTGCCTGTGGGAGGCAGAGGGGAGAGCTTTGAAAGGCCGCTGTGTGATTAAAATAACCCTCTTCCCTTCCCAAGTCTGTCCAAACCAATTCCAATTCTCCAGAAAAAAGGAAAACAACTAACGCTAACATTCTCACTCAAGTGTGATTAGAATTTATAATAGGGTCTCGAGTAGTTAAAAGCTTTCTCCTTGCTTCTCTCTCTCTCTCTCTCTCTCTCTCACTCTTTCTCTACCTCTTTTCCTCGTTGAATAAAGTCATGGCATGCTGAATTGACTTTGTGCAAGGCCTGTGAACTGTCAGTTTTTCGTGGGCTCAATGCTGTCAAGACTAAATTAGGACTCAACAGAACTGCTGATCTCTACTGCTGTTTTTTCACCGCGATCTTTTTGCCACTTTCCTCCGTGTTAAACCATGAGAACTCCATCGGCACAAAACGCTGAACCCCAAAGACATTTACGGCGCCGGCTGTGGCCATTGGCTGGAAATAAACCAGGGTGACTGAGTGCTCTCCTGTGGTCTGATGAATTATCAACAGGGATCAAGCCAGTGTGGCTCACTGAGTTATAGTCCACCAGCAAATCTGAGAATGAAATATGGCTCCTTCAGAAAAGCAAAACGTGAGCGGTTATACATGAGAGGAAAAACTGGAGCCTCGGTAATACATAAGACTCTGCCACTCTGTGCAGGATTGCGAGGGAGGACAGGAAGGAGGGGGGGATAGATGAAAGAGAGACAGCTCCCCATTGGATTGTGTGGAGGCAGACCAAGCAGCAGGCAGCATTCTGTGGGGGTAAAAAATGTTCATTGGGGTTAATCTCTCGTACTGATGTGTGAAATTAAATGCAGTGTTCAGACTCAATAAGGAATGGCTGTGAATGTTTTGTTGACAGCTGTTTTTTTGTTTCGCTCTCTCTCTCTCTCTCTCCTCTTTTCCTTCCAAAGCAGCGATGCTTTTCCTTCCATTTTCAGCGATGATAAATGGATTGTGTTCAGGGGCTGTCTCTACCTCAGGCAGGTTAGAGAGGCTCCACGGGCACCTCTCGTTCTGGCAGGGGCCTCCTGAAAGCGCAATGTCATCCATGGTCCCCTTCCAATGACAAGTGATGTCCGAGCGGCCCCCATCCTTTTAAGAGATTGGCTCTGGACCTAATGGCACACAAATAGAGTGAGGCTCTCTGTATGTAGAGGACACACTCAACAGCATACAACAGTCACTCTTCCGATATTAGGTCTGGACCTGGCAACCCCACACTCTCCACTCGTCCATTATTCATCCCTTGTCTTGCGGTGGCACGCCGTCGCCCACTTCACCACACTTGAGTTGCTTCACGGTACGCTTTGCAGTGTTGGTTTAAGCGCAGCCCTGATTGGTCCATAGACTGCTGCGTCAGTCGTAAAAGCCGCCAACCTGACCAACCCGCTGTCTCCATTTTATCTGACCTCAGAATTTGGTGGCCCCCTTTTTGGCGCATTATGTGTGTGTGTGTGTGTGTGTGTGTGTGTGTGTGTGTGTGTGTGTGTGTGGTGGGGGTGATTTTGGGTTAATCCCGCCATTTGCGGTGACTGATAGTGTTTCATACCTGAGGGCAGAGGCCTTTCAGCAGGCGTCTGGGGGAGCAAAGACGACCATTGTTCTGCCTGGGTGTGTGCTCCCCTTACTTTAAACACGCAGGTAAGGGAATGTTGGGGGAGGGGTAGACACAGAGGGAACGAGAGAGAGAGAGAAATAGAGAAGGAGAGAGAGATATAAAAAACGATATAAAAGACGATGAGAGAGAAGTTGTATGGGAAAAAGGAGCAGAGGGAAAAAAACAGGGGGGGCAGGAGGAAGAGGAGCAGGAGGAGGAGGAGGAGCAGGAGGAGGATGAGGAGGAGGAGGAGGAGCAGGAGCAGGAGGAGGAGGAGCAGGAGCAGGAGGAGATGGATGGCTACGTTCCACTGGGCTAATCAAAGGTGAAAAAAAGAGTGTCCCCTGCTTTCATCTGTGTTTTTCAAAGGGGCCATGGCTGTGTCTGAAAAGCCATTTGTCCTGGCAGCATCCAGGACTCTGAGCAGACAGCGATGTGCTCTGACAGGGCTGCTGGCTTATTTGTTGCTCTGGATTGCACTGTGGTTGCAGAGAGAGAGAGAGAGAGAGAGAGAGAGAGAGAGAGAGAGAAAGAAAGAAAGACAGAGAGACAGAGAGAGAGAGAGACAGAGAGAAACAGAGAGAAACAGAGAGAGAGGGCAAGAGAGAGAGAAAGAGAGAGATGGATAGAGAGAGAGAGAATAAATGAGAGAATGAGAGAGAGAGGAACTAAAAACAAAGCGCATTAGATCAGCAGCAGTGCTGCTTTAATCCCCCTCTCCCTCTCTCTCAGTGGCAGTGGATCACTGGGCTCCTTTCACAGCCACAACACAACAGTTTGTTTCGTGCCGCCGCACAATCCATCCATCACTGAGTCACCGGCGCCCCGCAGCCAGTAACATTCAAACAGATTACCAGTGGATAGTCTTACCAGCCCCGCCTGGCCCTCAGCCAGCCTGGGATCATTTGGAGCAAAGGGGGAAAATGGTGAAAAAGATGGGAACCTGAGAATGGCACAAGTCAGGGGGAGAAAGGCAGCTCAAGGAAGGAGAGCAGGGTCATGCATGGAGAATGCAGCAGAGGGACAAAGGCTACCTGTATCTGTAAAACATAACATCTGATCACCAGGGGGTAGAGATGCTGATAAAGGCCTTTCATGTCCCCCATTGTTCCTGTAGCTACATTTGTATTATACACAGTAATACCCACACACAGAGACATTTGGTATAAAAGCAGTGTTTTAGAATATAGGCAATACATTTTGTTTTCAAAGCATTCCTGTGTGAACGTAAACACAGCCGCACTACTGCATGGCTAAAAGATAGTGCAGATATCCACACCTGCACCTCTATGTGGGTACCTGTATGCTGTGTATGTGGTGAGAGCCCTGTGTGCTTTTCCATTCGTTCTGCTCTGTGTATGTGTGTGTGTGTGTGTGTGTGTGTGTGTGTCTGTGTGTGTGTGTGTGTGTGTGTGTGTGTGTGCGCCTCATAATGGCTGGGTGTCATTTGAGAAGGCTGCGTCCAGTCAGACCCGTTCCCCTTCCCTCTCATCCACTCTTGTCTCGTCCACGTTGTCCAGTGTGCAGAGATGATGGCTCTTTGTGTATGCATGATGACTGACCTCAAAACACTATGAGCATTCACCCTGCCTTCTGCCTCTCCTACCTATGTCAACACAACAACACACACACACACACACATACACACAGTGTTCTGCTGTTTCTCATGGGGCCATTATCACATGAAAAGTCACATGGTCACATGAAAAGTGTACCAATGTAATAACCTAATAATTAGCTAAACTAACGGATTCAGTAAACCCATATTTACAAAAATTATATAATCATTTGGAAAGGCTTCCTGTTTTCCTGTGCTTACAGAGATAATATTGTTTACATTCTTTATGCCATAATCTCTCAGTGAGTTGAATCAGATGCTGGAGCTTATGGCTGTGCATCTGCCCTCTGTGTGGCTGTCAGGGAACGGCCCCTCTGCTGCTCCTGCAGACACAATGGTGGCAGACCCCCCAACCCCCCCCCCCCCCCCTCCTCCTCGCTGGGCATGTCCAGACGGCGTGCACTGCATATGGAGAGCAGTCTGTGCAGGCGATGTGCGTCGGAGCTCTCAGCTGCCTCGTGTGGCTGGAGGGGCCCTGCGGAGGAAGCAGGCAGCAGGCAGGCAGGCAGGCAGTGCAGCGAGCTCCGGGGGCCATCTTGCTGGATGTGGTGCAGTGCTGCGGAGGAAGATAAGGGAAGAAATGTGAAGGGAGAGTGGTGGGGAGTCTGTGTGTGTGTGTGTGTGTGTGTGTCTGTGTGTGTGTGTGTGTGGGGGGGGGGGGGGTGTAAGAGGCTGAGCTGCATTGGCTTCCTCCTCCTCGGTTACCTCTTCCATCACCCCAGGCCCCCTCCCCTGGACGGACACGAGGCTGTTACTCAGAAGCAGCAGAGCTACTTTTACAGCACGCCGTGCTTTGGCCTTTGGAAACTAAAAGCTCCCCCCTCACACCCCCCCCCCCCCCCCCCAACCCCCATGCAGACGTGAACCTGTGCCTGTAATCCCAGCCCTTCCTCTCTCTCTCTCTCTCTCTTTCTCTCTCTCCCTCTGCCTGCCCTGCCCTGGCCTGGGCCTGCACCTACCTAGGCTCCCTTCCCCCAGCCACCATCCTGTGCACTTGCCTGAGGGGTGAGGAACAAAAGCCAGCAGGCTCCAAGTTTGAGTGTGCCGCAGTGGGAGCCAAGAGCAGATTTATCAGTGGGATTAGGCTGTGCATCTGCCTCTCTGCCTGGGACATGTGTGCGTTGGGGCCTCAGGGTATGGCAACATGCGAAGGGGGATAAGGTATATTATGGGATAGATGCTGAGGTGGCAATGACTAAACTTTGTCTCCAAACTTTATCTCTTGTGTTTATCAAGGCCCACCCCCGTCTCCTGCCTCTGCAGTGTCTGTGTTTGAGAGTCTGTTGGCAGGGTAGCTGGGGAGACAGAAGTCAGCACTACTGTCCCAGAGAGACAAGCCATGTAATTAAAGCTTCACAGTCTTGATTCACCTACTTACAGTAGAAGATCAAGGCTGGGTCCTTTTGAGGGCTTTTCGGCTTGGTGCTGCTTATTATCTCACTGGGTTGTCATTAAAGCCACAGGTTGTGTTATTCCACTGGCACTGCATTTAGGTGTTTGAAGGTCTTCCATCCACAAATAGCATCAGAGAGGCTATATTTGTGTGTGTGTGGTGAAACTGGGAAGATTACCTTCATTTGAAATAGATACTGTATGCTAAGGCGGGTATGTTCTTACCTCGCTGTTTCGAACAGTGGAAGCGAGAGCTGATGGTGGGGGCTTGGCGAGACCCCCCCCCCCCACACACACACACCTCCCTGAGCTCGTCTTCCAGCAGAGGTTGTTTATCTGTGTCCCTCGATAGAAGTGCTTATGATATGAGTTTAAGGGTGGCAGGGACCCCTGTTCAACCCAAGCTTGTTTAATTCAGTTTCGATTAAACATAATTTAATGTCTGCCGGGAGCTTGAACGAGCTCTTACGACGCCATTCATTTGTTTCTGCACTTAAATGTAGGCACACATATCGACAGGAAGATGAAATTCCAATAGTCCATCCTGGAATGTGAAATAATTTAATTGATGTATTGCCTTGAGTAAGTACATGTCCACACAATAACAGGATGGACAACACATGGGCAGCCGTGGCCCACTGGTTAGCACTCTGGACTTGTAACCGGAGGGTTGCCGGTTCGAGCCCCGACCAGTGGGCCGCGGCTGAAATGCCCTTGAGCAAGGCACCTAACCCCTCACTGCTCCCCGAGCGCCGCCGTTGAAGCAGGCAGCTCACTGCGCCGGGATTAGTGTGTGCTTCACCTCACTGTGTTCACTGTGTGCTGAGTGTGTTTCACTAATTCACCGATTGGGTTAAATGCAGAGACCAAATTTCCCTCAAAAAGTATATATATATAGGCCTACTCTACTATACATGCAAAGCCGACATAGTTTTAAATTATGCCCATCTGCAGTGCACGCACACATTATACACTAGTTGCTATGAACTCCCTAACAACCTAATCTCTATCACATATCAGCGAAGTATTCCAGTCAAAAACTTTGAAGGTTTGACTTCTGAAGCCAGTGCAGTAAGCTAATTTGGATAGACTTTCATTGCATTTTTTCTGGGTTTAGGCAATTCATCCGTGCAATTTATCTATACTGATTTAAAAAGCAAACGCGTGTTTCAATATGTCTTTAAGTGAAGATTTGTATCAGTTAATACCTGCTATATGCAAACCTTCCTTTACTAAAGTCATGGATTTAAAAAGAAGACCTATGCAAAATCAAATGACAAAGCACCATATAACCAACTATCTGACGGTGCTTGTGTGACTAAATACGTACCCTACATCCATTTTATTTTCACAAAATTATCGTTCAAAAGTCTCTATTAGTTGTACATGGAGGGGAGCACAACAGCTCCTTCCTGTGGCAAAATGCTGCACCTCCACCAATGTACCCACTGAAGCTTGGACTGCAAAAACAGCTTCGTCGAATGGGATAATGTGGGTAGATTCCGCAGGTGAGTAGATCAAGAGTTTTCCAACTGTTTTGACTCGTATCCAGCGTCTATAAACCTGTTCCAGCGTCGCCTCAATCGTTATGTTGCGGGCTTTTCGTGATTTATGCACGCTGGCTGAAGGTGATATTCAAACATTCTGGAACAGCCTTCGTTTGGAACTGACTTACAGTTAACAACAGGGCTAGAGCTGAATAGAATAAGGCAAGGTGCACTCATACTGGGGATGAATTTTAAAAGAGCATATTTGATCTTGTCAGACACGTCACTTTTTAGACATAGCTGGCACCGAGTAAAGTAATTGCATGCGCTTATAATCTATTTAATCATGGAGAACGCTAAAGATCGCTTGTATAACTCTTGACTGATGAAAATGATTTCATACATTTTTAAGAACCATGGTGCACTGAACGCGATATCAGAGACAGTTGGTGCTCTTGCGTACCCGCTGCTCAATGCATGCGTCTTTACGCAGGTGGACGGAGTCGTGGGTTTGTTGGCTGTAGTCTTGTGTGAAAAAAAATCGCATCCAGTCCCAAAATAACAGTTCCATACGGCATTTGGGAAAGGTTTGCATGGCCAACGGCTTACACTGACGGTCGGCTGAAGGTGGTGGCTTCGCTCATCACCAGCCGCAGGGGCAGACGGAACAAGAATACTGAACAGACCTGTGGTGATGAAACCGGCTCGGTGGTAATTGAGTTGAAATTGGCCAAATGAATAGGCCATTTCTGCTGCGTTGGTCACAGCTGTGTACGAGGTGGGCCCAAGGGCAAACCTGGCGCGATCTTTGTGCAGAGACACAGTGAGAATACATATCCTCTTATAACATGGCAACACTATATACCATTGTGATACCATGTTAAGTCTGCATGTCCTTCTAATCGTAAGAATACTCTTATTTAAATTCCAGGCGATGAAGGGGAGCAGTTTGATGAACATTTGGGTGCGGAGAGGTAGACAGGAATGGACGATTATCCCTGAATATTTGTATCATGCATTGTGTAGATACTAGATACGCGGGGAGCCGCAGTACTCTACGTGCTCTGTACGTGTATTTAAAGAGAGAGAGAGATACTTTTATTTGCAGCCTTAACACACGCATTATGGTTTACCCCCACTATAAGTCATTAAGAGTAAGTATATCGCTAACTCTAATGGTTAGACATCTGTTTTAGCGTACACCTCCTTAGTGGATGGGCCAAATAGACACTGATAAATAACGAGGTGAGTAAAATTCAATCTAAATGCATTCGCTCATTTGTTGCAGCATACCCTGAGCCCACATTGAATTCGTTGATTAAGCCACAGTCATGATATCAGCATGACCTCGAACTATGCCCCACTCAAAGTAATAACAGTATTGTTGAATTGTTATCAAATCTAATCTCATCCCAATATTAGCCAAGACATCTGGAACAATATGATGAAATTGATTGAAATGTATAGTTTAGTGTCTGTGATTCAGTTCATAATATTTGCCAGAGGAACCCTTTTATACAAAGACATTTTGCTTGACAGGGCATACCACCAGGCCTGGAATAATTATGAATGGAAACTTGTGTAATGAGATCCTCCCCATTAAGAGACAATGTTGTGTAACTCTACAGAGAGGCAGCCCCTGGTGTCCTGTACTAATGAAATCATCAAAGAGCTCTGACATTGAACATTCGTCGCCAATATAATGACTGCCAACAAACAATCGCTGCCGCCATCTGAAATATGCACAGCAACGTCCCCACAATTACTGTGTTTGATCAGGGTAAGGATGACATGCTCTCCCAGTAATGGGTAGCACACAGACCAAGCCATTATGATGAGTAGAGAGAGAGAGAGTGTGTGTGTTTACATTTCTGTGGCCCATGTTCCTGAATACCCATGGCCATATACTGTATGCTTTGACTAGAATCTAGATTAATTTGCAGAGTAAGCTAGCTCTTTAATTACTTTTCATATGAAGTGTATTTCAGGCTGATTGTATGGTTTTAAAATGTTTGATTATGATTTTGGCCAAGTAAGCATGGCTGACTTCTTTAAACAAAAAAAGCCACCTCAGCCTGGCTCCATATGGTGTATGTAAACAACAGGTGTGTAAATGCATGTGTGTTTAAGCAGTAAATAATGAAACATGAGCACTTTGACTTAAGGATACCTCTGCTTCAGCATTTCTGATGCTCGGATATACCAGTAAACATGTAGCTGTGTTGTAAATGGATAGTCATACGTACACTAGTGGTCCTCTGTCCAACAATTTGTTAAAGCAGTCATATATTTTGATGGCACAGTCTTTTCTGAATGCAGACAACAATGCATATGTTTATATAGAACTATGCTCTGGTCTCAGAGAAGGCTTGAAAGGATCGTGAGCTTGCAAATGCTTCCAGGGGAGTGGATCTGGATGGTCTGGTCTCACACTCTTCCACAGCTTGACTCTCTCTCTCTGACACACACTGTCTGTGCAAAACAGAAATATTCAGAGACATCTATTACTTCTATTCTCTTCTTCTCTTCTCTTCTTACTTTTTTGTGATTTGCTTTATTGGCTATCATAGAACATACTTCTCATCATAGACAATAAAATTGCATATAGGGACATAATATAAAAGATATTATACAAGACAAGAGCCATGTAGTGATTTGTAATGAGCTATCCAGGAAATCAAAACATGCTTCATCTGCTGGGATAATCTCCTCTTTCAACCTCTAGCTGCAGGACCCCGACTGCAGTCATCATGAACATCAGCTCCATTATAACCATTCACACTAATGGGCCACAGTCTGAGTCATCTGGTTATGTTCTTACAGTTAGGAACAAAATTATTCATACTTCTGGCAAATATTGATTTAATGTTGAATTTCTCTTGACCAATATATTTGTTCTGGCTTAAAATAACACTACCACATGCCAAAAAGTTGTAAGACAATGAAGGAGAAACATGGAATCAAAAAAAGAAGCGTTTTCATTTTTTTTGTACAATTTTTATGAACAATATCCAAAATTATTCATACCCTTTTTAAATAATCAATGGAAACATCTTTATTTGCATTCACAGCTCTCAAAATGGTTCTTATATTACCTACCAAGCCTCTCCATGTCTCCACAATAATTCTAGACTGCACCTTTTTAACAGCAATCCGGGTTTTGAGGCAAAAACTATTATTTCCCATCACTCTGGCCTTGTGCTCACTTTTATGACGGATTGAGGACTGGACTCTGTCTGGGCCACTCTAAAATGTTGGTATTGTTCTCTGTTAACCATATCTTGCCTTGTTTGGCTGTATGTTTTGGATTATTGTGTGGTTTAATGGTCCAATGCTGCCTATTTGGGCATGTCTCTCGGCAGACTGCAAATAAAGGTGTTTCTATTGATTATTTAAATAGGGTATGAATACTTATGGACATGCCATTTTTCATAAAAATGCTAAAAAATATGAAAACTTCTTTTTGATTCCATGTTTCTACCACATTGTCTTACAACTTTTAGCCATGTGGGAGTGTCATTTTCAGTCAGAACAAACATCAAATCAATATTTGCCAGGGGTATGAATAATTTTGTTCCTAACTATATTTAGACTTCACTTCTACTATCTGGAATATATGCTTTGTTTCTGAGTTCAGTCTAAGTTCAGTCTATACAAATATTCAGTACATACTGTATAATGTACAAACATTCTAATGCCAGTTTTGATACTTAGTGTATCTCATTGATGATATTTAGTGACGTTAAAGGTTATGTTAAAGGTTAAAGATGCTGACAGAGACAATAAGGAAACTAGAATTGCCATGGATTCCATATGGGCTGTCTGGTTGTTGGTTTTCATCTGAATGGCTTTGATCTGGTGTGTACTGCCTGCTAAGCGGAGTGTACATAGCCTCTGCACAGAGATGTGTTCTGCATGAAGGCCTGTCGTCAGGTCCTGCTTAATGACATTTTGTCTTTTATTTTCCTGTCTCTCTCATCTCCCCTGACCTTCCATTAGCCAGCCCTTATCTCTGTCATTTCTCCTCCCACTTTGCTGCCTTATCTTTCCAAACGATTCTCTTTCTCCGATGGCTTTCTGTCTCTGCCGTCTTGCGGCTGCCGTGGAAAGCTACGAATGCAGCGGCTCAGAAACGGGATTGTGGGAGCTTTAATGCGAAGAGGGAGGCAAGCGCGTCAGCCGTGCGATTTATCAGGGCCAAACAGACCTCGGAATTATTTCAAATTGGCGAATCGCTTTCTGCTGCCTTTGATCTTCCACTGCCCTTCTCTCTATTTATACTCTCCCCTCTCCCTCCCTTCACTCAGTCCCAACACTACCCACCCCCAACAGCCCCCCTCACCCCTACAACCCCCCAACCCCCCCAGCAGCCAAACTCATCAGGAATCTTTCTCCCTAAATCCAGTTTGACACTCTTTTTCACCTCTCCCGCTATTTCGCCTTCAGCCTTTCTTTACTCTCTCACCCAGCCTTAATCAGTCTTATCACTATTTGTGTGTGTGTGTGCGTGTGTGCGTGTGTGTGTGTGTGTGTGTGTGTGTGTGTGGTGTGTGTTTGTGTGTGTGTCTGTGTGTGTGTGTGTGTGTGTGTGTGCATGTGTGTGCATGTGTGTGTGTGTGTGTGTGTGCATGTGTGTGTGTCTAAGTGTATGTGTAAGTTCACTAGACACATTTATGTTGGTTTATTTTTGTGTGTGGAGGTGTGTGTTGTTTGTTTATGTGTCTATGTGGAGGTGTGTAGTCTGTATATGCATGTGTGTATACACATGTTAGAATGCATGTCAGATTGTGTGTGTGTGTGTGTGTCTCACCATGCAGTGTGCGGTTACGCTCCGGCTCCTGACTGCAATAACATGGCCACTGGCGATGTCCCTGCACTGCAGGGCTGTTTAAGAGCTGCTGATTATGGCCCTGCGTGTGTTGCAGGATTCCCAGCATGTCCCAGGCTTTTAACGACATCCAATGCCACACTCGCTTGCTCTCTCAGTCTCTCTCTCTCACTCACTCTCTCTCTCTCTCTCTCTCCCATGCCTCTTCATCTCCTACAGACACCCTTGTCTGTCAGTCAAACTCTTAGCACGATCAAGTTCCTAAGGGGTTGACGCAGGCTAGAGGGTGTGTGTACTGTGTACGTATACTTAAGTGTGTGTGTGTGTGTGTGTGTGTACGTGCATGCGTTGGGGGTGGTGAAGCTGGGGGTGGGTGGCTCGAGCACTCTCACTGGGAGACCAGAATTATCCCAACACACGATGGGAGGCTGCTGGCGGCGGCGGTGGGGGTGGGGGTGGGGGTGGGGGCAGGACTGAGCCACCGTTTTTACCTTGTACAAAGACACATTCATTAACATGTCAGCACGGCGCCCGTGCACTAGACTAGACTATAATGGTCGTGTTTGGCCATGTCCACACACGCAGACCTCTCTTATCTAGCAGAAGATGTACTTTGAGTTCTCATTGTTTTATTACAAGCTGGTGGTAATGCCAACACGCTGATCTGACGCGGTGGCGGCACAACACACTGCACCATTTCAACCAAGTGTGTGGTCTTATTGTGTTTCTTTGTGTGCGCACATGTGTATACCCATAAATACTCACACAAGATGCAATCACCTAAACCACCCCCACAAACACACACAAACACACACACACACACACACACACACACACACATACATTCAGTGACAGTGTGATTTACAGTGTGAACCAAGCCCCAAAAGTGTGCTTTAATTTAATGAGGTAATTATACACTAGGGGCAGGAAGCAGCCGTGTCCTGATTTATACACGCTGGCTGGGCCGCACTGTCATACTGACTGGGAGCAGGAATTCATTCAGCTCCAAGGACAACCATGCCCTTCTCCTCCTCCTACTGCTACTGCTCTCTCTCCTCCTCCCTTTTCCCTCTCTTCTATCCCTCCTTCTCTTCCTTTCTCTCCCCTCTCTCCTATCCCACCTTCCCTGTGCAAGGCACCCTGCGTCTCGCGTAACCCCACCCACAAACACACACCACCACCCACAGACTCTCTTTCCAGTGGACCATGTTGTCACCATTCCCCAGTTATTTCACAGTCCACATGTGAACAGGCTAAATGGTTTGTGCCCCCTCTTCTCTGCCTCGCCTCTCCCCTCTCACTCTCTCCTTCTCTCCCTCTCTCTCTCTTTCTATCTATCACTCTGGCTCCAGATATCATGTATGAGTGTAACATAGTCTGCTTATATCCACCCAACTACACATACACACACACACACACACACACACACACACACACACACACACACACACACACACACACACGTACACTGCGGCGACAAATGAAGCCAGTATGCAGTATTAGTAATGTGAGCTGCGCGGTGAGGCTCGAGGTGCTGAGAGAGGGGCTCCTGGAGTCCTTGCGGGGTTCAGAGGTCAAATGACTCGCGACAGATGACTCCACTTCATCAGGGCTTTGGCCCGGAGGACTAATCTAAAAGCAGCAGGACACGGCACTTGACACATAACAACACGGGTGCAGCAGCGCTCTCGACCCCTCGGTTTCCACCGCCAGCACAACAACAGCAGCAGTGGAGGTAGCTGTAGCGGTGGTAGTGGTGGCATTGATGGCAGTTCATTACTCTTCATAGGAGAAGAGAACTGCAATTAGGACAGGGTCGTGTGGCCTCACATCAGTGAATGTAGTGAGTCAGCGATGACACCCTCCGCGTCCCCCTCTGTCCCCACGGAGACCAGCTCAGGCCACCAGCCATGAATGTCTCAGTGGCTCTCTCCCTTTCTTGAGAGAGGCCACACACGGCCTCTTACATCTCTCTCATGATCTTTCGCTCTCTCTCTCTCTCTCTCTCTCTCTCTCTCTCTCTCTCTCTCCTTGACTGAACACATATTGTAGCTTCCCCCTCTCTCTCACTCTGTCTCTTCGCCTCTCTGCCACTCCACTTCTCAGTGCCATGGCGGAGTCTTGCATGCCTAATGTGAGTTAATGGCACAGGGCTCCTGCACAGCCTGGAGCTCACAGATGCAGCATGGCAGCTGGGCTCTGGCTGAGGCAGCACATTCACACACCAAAGTCTCACAAAGTCCCCCTTTTTAAAATCCTCTCTCCCTCTCTCTCTCTCTCTCTATCCCTCTCTATATCTCTCCCTCTCTATCTTTCTTTCTCTCTCTATATCTCTCCCTCTCTGTCTCTCTCTCTATCTCTCTCTCTCTATCCCTCTCTCTCTCTATCCCTCTATATCTCTCTTTCGCTCTCTATATCTCTCCCTCTCTATCTCTCTCTATCCCTCTCTCTCTCTATCCCTCTTTCTCTCTATATCTCTCCCTCTCTATCTTTCTCTCTCTCTCGCTCTCTATATCTCTCCCTCTCTATCTCTCTCTCTCTGTATCCCTCTCTCTCTATTCCCCCTTGAACACAACACGCGGTGGCAGCTGCTGCTGTGGGGTGTTCTCACAGAGCGTAGCACAGCTAGCCGCCCCAGCGAAAGCTCCACCCAGACCGAAAAGCCGAGAAAAGTCAGAGAAATATGGAAAACAAATAGGACAACTTGACAAGCGACTGTGTGAGGAGCGGAAAAGAAAAGGGCCCCCCAAAAAGAAATGGTGCAGATTTAGGAGCAGAGAGGTTTTGAAGTCGGGGAAGATTTTTGAAAGTGTGTGTGTGTGTGGTGGGGGATCCAGCTGTGAAAATTAAGCAGCTTAAAGTAACTGCTCACTAAAGCTGAATTCTGAAGGGCCCGGCCCTCAGAGTCTCATTTGCATGGTTGTGCTGGAGGCAGGGGATAAGGAGGAAAGGAGGAGAGAGAGAGAGAGAGGGAGAGGGAAGGACTGTGAGCGAGGGAGAGGATGACAGAGGCTTGTGACGTGTTTTGGGGTGTTTCATAACAGGGGGCCTGATGGCTGTGTGGAGGAATTAATGCTGACAAAAGGTGTTCTCGTCAGAGGGAGACTATTTTGGTCTCTTGACTTCCTCAGTCTAACAATGCTATCAGACCGCCTGCCCATTATAATGTGGCATTACTGGGGACTTGGACATTAAACAGATGTACATGTACCTCTCCACTGTCACTGACTGACTGACTGCTTGGCCCAAAGAACCACATGCTTCCAAAGAACCACTTTTTCAGGGTGTCTGCGCCACTAAGCGTGGGTTGCTTCTTAACTTATTTTCAATATGCACACTACATGTTTTTACATTTTCAATCATGAAATAGCCATTGAAATAAAGGCTTTTAAAATATTTTTGAAAAAGAGGAGTGCCATGGATTTTCCTTTTTCTGCTGAATTCCTGACCCCAATGAGCACCTTCAAACATTGGGGTCGAACCTCCTGAGCACCCTGGACTTTTTTGTCTTGTGTAGATAGATATGGATCCATCTTGAAAGACCAACAACTTCCCATGCTGAATGTCAACTGTCGATGTGTGTTCTTTTCCAGGGTCTCTTTCTAAGCCTTCTCTCTTTGTGTCCACAGGAAGCATCAACCGGACGGGGGCAGTCCCCACGTTTCTGAGGACCCCCACGGTGCTCCAGCCCCACTTGGACATGAAACCCTTCCTGCAGTTTCCCATGGAGACGGCCCCACCTCACAGCGTGGGGCTCTTCCCCAACTTCAATGCGGTGAGTCCCAGCTCAGCTGTGTGCAGGGTGTGTCTCATGCATGGAAACCACCGTACTGGCCTGCACCCCGACATTAATCATCCCTCACTAATCATAAACCACTATGATATATGACACGGATTAATGTCAGCCGGCCGCTGCGTTTTCCTCCTGGCACCCCACTCTGCTCCCGGCATCATCTCAGCGCTCAGCTATAGGGACCTCTGAAATAGAGAAATGTTTAGTTGTTTTAGTCCGTCAGCTGTGAGTTATTGCTAATCATTTGGATTAGGGGGCAACGATGGCCATTTTCCGTGCTCAGCACTTTTCCTCTGAGCACACTTCCGAGATTGCTTTCCTTCATGAGGACGCAGATGGCCGTGACGCTCGACGAATGGGGAGAGAAAGAGAGAGAGAGAGGGAAGGGGAGAGAGAGAGGGACAGGGAGAGAGAGAGAGAGAGGGAGAGAGAGAGAGAGGGAAGGGGAGAGAGAGAGAGAGAAAGGGAAAGTGTAAGCTGCACGTGGTCGTGTGCGGACCTGTCGCCAGGCGTGGCCAACTGTTCTCCTCATCAGGCGGGAGTGAGAGCCCACACGCGGGCGGCTATATTTGCCGTGCTCCAGTTGGCTTGGGTCTCTGCCGCTACTTGTTGCCACGTTTAAAATATGGCATGGCCTCTGGCAGCGTGTCCTGAAACAGGGAAAAAAAAAGAATGCTCAGCCCACCTCCCGGAACCCGTGCCAAATTGATGGATGTTTTCTAACCTCTGGCGCTCCCTTTCCAATTCTTTTTTAATCATCCTCTTAAAACAATGATTTCGACAGAAAGTGTGAAAAAAAAAAAGATTTCTATCTGAAAAACGCGGGTCAGTCAGGGCACACACACAGACCCTCTAATTAGCCCATCCACGCCTGTCATGGTCGGAATTAATCCCATTTAGATGAAGCCGCGCGTTGCCGCGGAGGTGATACCCAGTGGGCCTCTCCTGTGTTAATAAATCTGTAGGGCCGCTCCTCGGGGGAGTCCGGCACATTCCTGGAGCCAGGCGCTGGGAGCGTCAGTGCAAGAGAGACAGACTGGAAGTTTCTTTCTTGCCCAGTAGATGGGGATGTTGCAGAGGCTCAGAGGACACACTGACCTCGTGCTCTGGGACAGTGCTGACAGCAGCACAACTGCAGCGCCGCTGCCTGGGGGTGAGCAAGGGGATGTGACATTTACGAGGGGCCTGGCGTCACAGGTACTGACAAATGCACTCTCACAGGGGAGTGGACATTGAGTGGACACGGAGCGAGTTGTCGGAAAACAGTAAGAGCCGAGCGCATGGCGATGTGGGCCACTCTGTGGCAGGCCAGTGTCCTTAATAGCCGAGGGAGCCCGACATAAAGACGTTAGCCCCAGACAGTCACTGCTGAAAACGATCTGGCCGCCTTGTTAGTGTGCTTTACAGAAACCTCCCAAATGCCACACAGCTGCACTCCTGAGCGAGCACCGAGGCTGCAGAGCATTCAATTAGTTTATGGCTCGTAAACAATTTGTGGTTTCTTAGGGGGGGTCTGCTTGGCGGGGCCCTCTTGCCTTGCGGTGGAGGAGTGCAGAAGCCACAGGCGATCCTGTTTGGATCACGTCAGAACCCCACGCTGTTACAGTCACTGCACCGTATGACGGCCTCTCATGTGGGACCTGGAGGCAACGGAATTTGTAAACAGCTCAAGGGTTTGTTTCCTCTGTTCCCGGCTCTCTGAGACTGGAGATCCCGTCTCACGGGGAGGCACAGACAGGGGACCCATCCGAAGTAGTCGCCTCGGGTCAGGAGAGAGAGAGAGAGAGAGAGAGAGAGAGAGAGAGAGAGAGAGAGAGAGAGAGAGAGTGAACTCAGTTCTCGTGATTTGGAAGTGGAATGTGCGAGCTCTGCTTAAGCCATTGCCATTTTTTGGATCTAACCTGAGGGCTGCGTAATCCACAAATCTCTTTTTTTCTCCTTCTGTTGGATCTCAGAGGCAGGTATTACACAAGCCTGAAAGGAATGTCTTCTGTAGTAGTGCCACATAGCGTGGCGCATATCAGTTATGTGGGTTTACACTCTCAAGCCATGCCAAGTGTCCTACAATCAGCAGGAAGGTTTTTGTTTTTATTCATTTACAGTGATATGCAGAGAGGAGACATTTCAACAGTAAAACACTGGGCAGGCACTATTTAAATGATTCATAAGCTACTGCACGGTGGAATCCACTGGTGAGGGTTTGGGGATAGCAGGTGAGGTGCTGTCCATCAGGAAGAGTTTTGCCAGAATGCTGATGGTCCGTGGATCTGTGGATCTCCATTCGGAAAGCACACCGTAGCTTTAATGTGACTTTAATGTGATTTGCCCTCTACCTGCTTGTCTCTGCCAATATACTCAGAGCCGGTGACGCGCCTGCATAATTTATGAGTGGCAGCTGGCGCTGGGGGTGAGCCGGCTACAGAAGGTGCCCGGTAGAGAGAGAGGGAGGGAGGGAGGGAGAGAGAGAGAGAGAGAGAGAAAGAGAGAGAAAGGGAGAGAGAAAGGAAGAAAGAGAGAGTCTGTGCTTAGGCAGCACAACAGAGGAATTTCCGTTGAAGGTGTCTAATCGGGCGGTTCAGGTGCAGACTTGTTGCCTGCTCACCTGCTGAATCCTTAAAAGAACCCACTCGGGGGAAAAAGGAGAACAAATTAAAAAAAAACACACAACCTGCGTGTGCTACCTTTCCAGTTGAACTCCCAAAAGTGCTCCTGTTTTTCCGAGGTTTCCACAGCGGTGTCCCAGACTGGAAGTTCACCGGTGAAGGCATGAGGCCATGGTAGTCTCTTACCTCTTCTCATCCTTCTGGGTTCATGAGAGACAGTTTTACTGATGCTCTGCTTCTACACTTCATAAATACATCAGAAGGGACTTTGATTTAATCCCAAAATGTTTTTACAAGTTCCCTTTTGATAGCCCTACTGACTTCATTCCACCACACACAGGCATTTTAGGAATGGGTGTAGCCTAGCTTGCCACTCATGTGCTCGTTTTTCTCTCTCTGTGTGTGTGTGTGTGTGTTTATGGTGTGTGAGTGAGTCCGTGGGAGGCAACAGGAGGGAAGGGGGAGCTGGCGGAGCCGAACAACATTAGATAGTGAGAGAGTAGCAAGAAGAAAGGGGTGGAGGAGAAGGAGGAGAGAGAGAGAGAGAGAAACAACAGAGTGGGGGTGTACATGACATACTCCCTGCATCTGGGCAAACTGAGCCTCACAATATTCATGTGACACAGCCGGCGTGTGTGAGAGAGAGGGAGAGAGAGAGAGAGAGAGAGAGAGGGAGAGGAAAAGAGAGGGATAGAAAGAGGAGAGAAGGGCGGGAGGGAGAGAGAGAGAGAGAGATAGAGAGAGGGGGGAAAAGAAGGGTGAAATAACACTAGGGGGGAGAGAAAAGAAAGGAAGAAGTGAAGGAATAGCAGGGGAGAGCGGATGAGAGCCAGAAGCGAGGGCTGACTTTTCGGGGAGGTGTCAGCTTGCCAGAGGAGAGCCAGAGCTGACAGGAGGACAGCACAGACATTGGGAATGGCAGCAGCACTGTGGTCCAGAACGCGTGGAGCCTAGGCACGCAGGACTCAACGACGACAAACAACAACAGGAGGAAGAGAGAAAAAGAAAGGGATCAAGAGAGAAAGAGAGAGAAAGGAGAGAGCACAGATGAGATGCCTGCTCTGCTGACACACGTGGAGATGGAGTGAGCATGCGTACTCTAGCCTACCTTTCTCATAGGACCCAGGAGACACAAGAGTGCAAGTGTGTGTTTGTGTGTGTGTGAGACTGTGTGTGCAGGCGCGCGTGTGTGTGTGTGCGCGTGTTTGTGTTGGACTGTCAGGCGTGGGAAGAATCAGGTGGCACACTGTGTGGGGTGTACGCAGGAAGATTCGCGGCGGATGAGAGACACCTCACATACAAACACAGACACACATGCGCGTACACTCACCAGTGCGTACAAACTCACGGACACGCACTGAGACAGACTTTCTCTGAGGCGACGACCAATGCAGCTCCAAGCTCCAGGCTCTGGGGAGGATTCAAAGGTGAGTGCCCACCAGCAGTGCAACGAGGCGGGCAAGAACGAAGCGTAGAGTCTTTTATTTATACTTATGGGTGCTGTCGACTGGACAAGATTCAAAGGGAATTTTCCAGCTTCAAAGGATGTTTCATCTGGCGTGGCATGGTTATCTCTTGTACTGCCAGGCTTGTCTTTGTGTGTGTGTGTGTGTGTGTGTGTGTGTGTGTGTGTATGTGTGTGTATGTGTGTGTATGTGTGTGTGTGTGTGTGTGTGTGTGTGTGTGTGTGTGTGTGTGTGTGCATAGCAGAGCAGTATATTTCCAGTACTTGAATAGACATTGCTTGCTCCTGCACTACCAGAGGAAAAAAAGTATAAACCATGCAGCAGTGAGGCCAGATTGAAGGGTCTGTGCTTTGCGGCTTTATGGGGGGTGTTTTTATTGTTGTTTTCCTGTTCTTATTCCCGGCAATGTTCTGTTTTGCTTCAGAGATCAGGCTATGTTGTCAGCTGAGGTGCCTCAGTTGGTGGTAGTTATATAGAGGTTTTGTTTGTGTGTGTGTGTGTGTGTGTGTGTGTGTGTGTGTGTGTGTGTGTGTGGGATGGCGTGCTTTTTTAGGTGAAGCTGAGTTTGTGAGGCTTGAGCTCTCAGCTCTTCTGAATTACAACAGAGCTTGGTTGAGTTAGGGGGAGGCGACAGTGTCTGTCAAACTGTTGAGCATGAGGCTGTTTCTCTCCCTCTTGATGGATGTCTGTGTGTGTGGAGGCGGCAATAGCGACAAACTGAAGAAACGTGTTTTTTATAACCAGGGTAGTGCTACAGGACTGTACAGAAGTGTTGTGTGAACTAGACGTGTGTGTGTGTGTGGCTGTGCGTGTCTGTGTATGTGTGTGTGTGTGTGTGTGTGTGTGTGTGAGTGTGTGTGTGTGTGTTTGGGATCATTGGTTCACTTTACAATATTGCCTGCAACTCTTGGATTCACTATTACGAATTCAATGAATGTACAGTATGATTGTGTTACTGTAGCTCTGGCTTGTTGTGTGTTTTTGGAAATTCTATCGTCACATTTGAATGTTTTTTGGACTGTTCATCTGAAGAGGACAGTGTGTTGCAGAGAGAACGGAAGGTCATCCAGTGCTGAAATGCGAGGGCTATTTTTGCTCTCTTTGACAAGGTGTAGCAGAGCCAACAGTTACAATACAGGCTCAATGCAGCCAGGAGTTCAGTGGGCTTCTAGAACTTCATTTTACGGCCTGTATAATCAGTTGTTTGTTGTAGACACCCTACACATGAGCCCACCATTAAGAAATAAAATCCACCCTACTTGCCAAGTCTGTGTTTATAAACAATGTGTTTCTGCTGAGGAGAAGTGTGAATGTATCAGCGTGCTGCCTGGCTTGTTTATCTAACGAACAGCCTCGGTTAATCCCCCAGAGGCTCACAAGAGAGAGGACAACAAGAGGCCATGATTGTGTGTTTGTTCCACTTCTCTCTCCACGTCTGTGGGGGGACGTCGCAGATGAGTGGAACCCTGATGAAGGGAGAGAGGGGGAGAGAGAGAGAGAGAGAGAGAGAGAGATGACTGGTGGAGAAGGGCCAGAAGAGATAAGAAGGAGAAATATCAGGATGTCCGGCCCTAGGCCGTGCTAAGCGCTATCCCGCAGATGGTGCCTGCCTGTGCGGTCACCCTGCTCTCTGTCTCAAGCATTCTCATCTATTTGCTTTTTGTAAGGGGGGGGTTGCCTAGCTACAAGGTCGGTGCTGATTTTGAAAGTGCTTTTGTTTGACTTCGAGAATATTCATTTCAGCCGCTCCCCTCTGTCTCGGCCAAGTCGAGCTGTTTTTGCAGACTGTTGTCAGACCAATTGTTCTTAGATGGTGGATTCAGAGGCATACCTCCCATCCCACTGTTTTTTTTGGAGGCCTGTTAGACTATGAGAAAGTATGAGATTGTCTGTGTAAGCAGAGCTGTGGCTTAGAAAGTTAACTGGAATGCAAAGTGCCTTGTTTACTGTTTCCAGAGTGTTAAAGTGTGAAGATCCTCAGACTGTGAAAAACATTGCTGTTCGAAGGCTGTTAGTGTAGTATTTTTTTTTCTCCAAGAAAACAAATGTCACCTTGTAAACGTAAAAGACAGTTAAGTAAACAAATCCTCTTGTTAACTGTCAATCAATACTCTGTTGCCGCGAGCCACTAGGCCATTAATTTGAATGGAAAGCCTCCACTGAGACGGATTGCCAAGCAGTGCTTATGCCAATTAATTGTCATCACAAAGCAAATTGAATCTCACACTAGAATAAAGGTTGCAGACCCTTCAGCAGGTTGGGTTCCCCGTGGTCTTTGTGTCTGGAGCGCACCCTAAGCAGGGGCTTAGTTGCTGGCGCTAAATTCCAGTGCTAAAGCTAGCCAGTTAAATTTACTCTGAAAGTCTGGCCCCTCTCTCTAAACACACACACACACACACGCACACACAAACATACACTTGCCCACTCTTGATGATGGACACCCCAGCTGAAACAATTAGAACTGTAGAGTCACGGTTTGCCTCTCCAGCCCATTGTTTTACATCTGACAAAAGAGTTAGCATTAGCACGCTATTCCTAGCCCTTATAGGAAACAACTGCCAGATGGCTCAGGGCTGTTGCTTGTCAAAATGATCTGTGAACTGTCTGCACCTCCAGAGTGGCCCCTCGCTAAGGCACCTAGGGTTAGTGCTCGTTTTTGCCTAGTTAAGGGGACGGATGCTCGAGTAATGGTCCTAAGTGCCACCTCACTTAGGTGTCTTTGTCCGCGCCTCTCTGTTGGACTTTCGGGTGAAGGAGAGAGGCAGAGGGCTGCCTGCACAGGTGCCCTGACCCCTCTCTCGCTCATTCTGCCTCCCTGCTGTGTCAGGCTGATCACACTCACAGTGGTCCATCATCATGATTAATGGCCTTGTCTATATTACAGACGCTCCGCCAACTCAGTAGAGTCACATTTCTCATCTCCTCTACTTTCTCCTCTCTCTCTCTTTCTTCTCACACCCTCTCTCACTCTCTCTCTCTGTCCCTATCTCATGTCTATTTGTCCAAATCTCAGATGGACCCTGTGCAGAAGGCAGTGATTAACCACACCTTTGGAGTTCCATTGGTCAAGACCAAGCGGCCCATAATCTCCTGCAACGTCTGCCAGATTCGCTTTAACTCTGAGGTAAGTTTATGAGTTTCATAATTATGGGTGGCTGTGTGTATGGGTGTGTTTGTGTGTGTGTGTGTGTGTGTGTGTGTGTGTGTGTGTGTGTGTGTGTGTGTGTACACTTTGTTGCATCCTTCCTGCAGTGTTGGATGTATATGTTTTGTGAACCCTACATGCTCTTTCACTATGGATGAAGCTATTTAGTGGTTTGCAGCTGGCGCCTGGATGTCTCTCTTTAAAAGTAGTTTTAGTGTACGTGGTGTTGAACCCTCTCACACTCTCATGTCTCCAACATTATGGCTTTGTATGTGCTGTGCATTGTTTGTTTGTTTTCAAAGCTGGAAGGACATTTACATACTTCACACAACATTCAGCCCCCAGAATAAAAGCCAACCACTGGAGCCGTGATTTCACAGTAGCGGAAGGTTCTTTTGTTGTGCTGGAAGCTGACAGCGTGAAATGGGATATTTTTTTCTCTCTGGGATTTCAAAGAACCTTTTTCTTCTACCCCCATCAACACTAAAAGTTGATTAAGATCTGGGGCGGGGGTATGGAAAATAATTTCAGTTTGGCTCGCTGGCGAATTTAAAACCCTCTGGCTGCATAAATAAAATCCAGCAATGCGGCTCCCTGCCTGGCACACTGTATTTGGACGCCTGAAATAGAATAATTGAGTGGTTTTTTTTTTTACAGCTATTTACTTTCTCTAATCTCTCCTAATCTGTGAACAGTCGACTTTTAGGTCTCATTTGGGCCTTGAAGGCGATTTTATATTTTAAATTTCAAAAGTGTGCAACGGATAGCGTGTGAGTAGGGAAAACAACACAAAAGAAAGGCTGTGAAGAGAGGCTGGGAGGCTGGGCCTGGAATCCTGCTCTGGTGGCAGCTGTGGCCTCTTGTGGACTTTGTGGGTCAGCTGTGTGACAGAAGGAAGGCCTCTCCCTCCCCAGAGGCTCTCGCTGGGCCTGGGAGCCGCCCCGCCGCCCCAGCGGCTATTTTTACCGGCCCCAGGGCTGTAATCACGGCCGGGCCATGCGGTCTCCTCAGACGGCAATGCTGTAATCTTACAGGTCGATTAAAAATACAGGCCTCTGCGAGCCCTGGGCCACATATCCAGGGGTGTTGGGACCATACTGGTGCTGGTGGCAGTGGGGGTGTGGATGCAGGCCTGCTTTTTTATCCCGTGCCTCAGGCTTGTGATTTAGGAGCGGGGGATAGGCAGTTATTAACACTCATCTCAAAGATGGGTCACTAAATGTTATATCAGCTTTGAGGGGAGGTTGCTATATCGGGTGAGGGAGGGCTATTTTAAGCTGTTAATTTTTCTATATAATCTAAACAAATTTCAACAACAAATCCCATTTGATCCTTAGCCTTTGATATATTGCCTTAATGGGAGTTGGTATAAGTAGTGCTGTAACCCAAGATGTTTGTGAATCCTTGTGTATGTTGCTGGACACGATATAGCAGGCTCTGCTGTCAGAAGAAGGCACTCTACTTATAGTTGGGTTTGTGACCCGCTAGTTAAACAAGTTTGACACATACTGCATGCATGCCTGTAAATATTGACGCATGCCAACCAATAAAACATTAAGTACCCTACCTCTAAGGGGACATCTAAGACCCAGGCAGCTGTCGAGGTCCGTAAAAGACATCCAAATGATTTCAACACCTTCAGTCACTTGCCTGCTTGCACACGCAGGCATGCTGCCGGGGCTGTTCTCAACAACTAAACTAACATGCAGACGTGGTGTCGTTAAGAAATCGCATACAAATACTCTCTAGCTTTTTCTCTTTCTCTCTCTCACTGTTCTCTTTCTCACACATAGCTAGACATACTCATGTAAACATGCAAGCACACACACTCACACACGTACGTACACACAAACAAACACACCCACTTAAAATCTTGCAAGTCCACACTGCCTTGTTTGTGACTTGCTGGAGAGTGGTAGCCTAATCAGCTCTGTCAGCTTATTAGTTTGGCAGAAATTCTACATCATGGCATTCATTACGACCAGTCTGACAGGCTTTATGTATTCCACTCAGAAGATTTAATCCCTAAACTCGAAAATTAATCAATCATGCCGAGCACTATGACAACGCTTCTCTCCTTCCCTGCTCTTTTTCACTCTGTCTCTCCCTCCATCTCTCTCTCTTTTCCTTTCCCCTTCTCTTTCCCTCCATTTGTACGTTGTGACGAGCAGAATACAGTACAATGTATCCCGACAAAGCCTTTCTCTCTCCATCCCTACAGCCTGTCACCCCGCCCCCCCCCCCCCTTCAGACACACACACACACACACACACACACACAGTATTATGGATTCATATATTCCTAATCCTCCTCGTTGAGAAGCCAGCATATTTACTGTGGGAGCGGGCTGCAGATCGACTGCCACTGTTTATCAGGCGCTGCATTCATCACTGCAGCGGCTGGCTCCCGGAGACGCCTAAGGCCCCCAGCAGGGAAACGGCCTGCTTTTCCATCCGCCTCTGCCTGCCCTGCCCGGCCCGCTGCTCACCTGTCTGTCTGCAGTCTGTCTGTCTGTCTGTCTGTGGGACTGGGTGTCTAGCTGCTCGTGTCTGCCTGTCTGCCCTGTCGGATTCCTTGCGTGTGTGTGTGTGTGTGTGTGTGTGTGTGTGTGTGTGTGTGTGTGTGTGTGTGTGGCTGGCTGGCTGGTCGGCTGACTGACTGTGCCTGTGCCTGTGTCCCTCCGTGTTTCCTGCGGCTCCGTACAGGAGTAACCTTGCCGTGCTGCAGCAGAAGTGATGTCACTGCGCTGTGCCACGGAGCTGCCGCTGCGGCACGAGCAGCCTGAGTGTGTGTGTGTGTGTGTGTGTGTGTGTGAGTGAGTGTGTGTGTATGTGTAAGTGAGTGTGCGTATGTGTATGTGTAAGTGAGTGTGCGTATGTGTATTTGTGAGTGAGTGTGCGTATGTGTATTTGTGAGTGAGTGTGCGTATGTGTATGTGTGAGTGAGTGTGTTCCCCCCCCCCCCCCCCTGCAACTCTGACTTCTAGGGGTGACATCCAGAGTGGTTGTCACGGCTCTGCACTGGCGTTTTTAAAGGTTTTTTTTTACGCTAATGTGCTAGGCTAACCTTTCTCCCTCCCTCCTTCACACCGCTGTTCATTGCTTTAGTGACGGGCTATGGAAACTGCATGTAACTGCTGTATTTTTGTCATTTTGTCCTTGGACATTGTCCTTTTTCCTCTGTGCTGTTTTCTCATTATTTCTTTCATATGGCCTCTGCGCTGAATGCAGCGACCTTACTGTCCCATTCCATAGTGCACATTCTAACGCTTCTAGAACATTCTCAGCCACATGACCTTGGCACTCATCCCTGTCTCAGTGAAGGTCACCAAAGAGCTCTCGTTCTGCCTATTTTGCAGTTTGGTTTGAGGCATATTTCCTCCCTCTTTGTGTCTTCTCTGCTGATCTGAGGAGCTTTAGGCTGGCAGCTTCTTAAGACCCCTGAGAGAGAAGGCATGGGGGGGGCATGTGAGAGGATTAAAGGAAGAAACAGTTATATATGGCACTGCCTCTATCATCACCAGCTAAAGGCGCAAGCTTCCTACACCAGCAGCCTGGAGCTGCCAGCTCAAGCACATCCATCAGCCTCCATCCAGTACTCAGCATCCAGTAAACGTTACCCCATATCCCCCTCATCCTCCTGGGCCATCAACACCCAGACCCCTCCTCCCTTATCTTTCTTTCACTCTTCTGTCATCTGTCCAACCACATTTTCCACCTCTCTTGTCCCGTCTGTCTTTTCCTTGTTGTCTTTCACTCTCTCGCTTCCTCTGTCATGCTCTCTTTCTCCACACTATTTCTGTGCATCTTTCACTCGCCTCATTCACATTCACTATTCTCTGTCATCTTTCTCTCCCTCTCTCCAGCACCCCCCCTCCCTCCCTCCTCCCCCCCCCGCCCCCTCTGGCGTAGCCACTAGATATCTCTGCAGCCCTCAGCTGTCACCCGCTCTCTGGCTCTCTCTCTTTCATGAGGGACGGACGATAATCCTGCCACTTAATAATCGTCATCATACTCATGCAATAATTATTGGCCGCCATCCGAGCCCACTCTGTCTCTCTCTCTTTCAGCCGTATGCGCGCGCACACACACACACACACACAGGATAGACGCACAGTCCCCCACACAGTCATATACACAGCCGCAGACACGCACACACACGTACACCCCCCCCCCCCCCCCACACACACACACACATAGACACACTTATACACAAACACCCCCCCCACACACACACACACACACACAAACACACAAAAGCAACTCTGTATCCCTTTGCTGCAATTTTGTGTGTGTGTCGGTGTCTGTGTGAGTGTGTGTGTTGATGTGTGTGTGTGTGTGTGTGTGTGTGTGTGTGTGTGTGTGTGTGTGTGTGTGCTTGTGTGTGTGTGAGTGTGTATGTGTGTGTTTATGTGTGTGTGTGTGTGTGTGTGTGTGTGTGTGTGTGTGTGTGTGTTTTGAGATGTTCACCGCTGCTAGCACTCTACTGCCATGCTGGCTCTTCTTCTCGATAATGAGGACGGTGACCACAGGCGACAGTCCCTACGTAGGTATTTCTAGAAATATCCACCCCATCCCCAGATTGCTGGGGTCAAGTCAAGACCCCCCACCCCTCCACTCCGGTGCTGAAAAGCTGCTCTGAAAACTTGATGGATGAAGTTACCAGGCCTTTATTGTTCAAGGATTAGCGATAACATATCTTTCATTTTTTTGTGAGTCCTTGTTCCTTTGTTTTTCATTTCAAACCGCAACCTTTCAGTCAACGCCACCTAATCCTTTTGGAGCTAAACTTAGGGCTACCCAGTAGCATAACCTTTCAGATGACAGATGCATGTTTTCAGACAATTAAGACGTGTGTAGCTGTAAGCAACTCTTTCACAGTGTGTTTGTCTTGGCCACTACTGGTCTGGCAGCTAGAGGTTGGCATGTTTGTATAGTAAGGGCAGCTGTCGGACTCATGAGCCTGTATATAGCATATAGCGGGAGTGTGCAGGAAGCGGCGAGGCTTCAGGAGAGAGGAAGGGCTTTAGGTGGAGTGGCGCAGATGACATGGCATTCCGCTGGACTGAGTTCAGCTCCATCAGTTGGTCCTTCAGCAGCACCCAATAATGCCTCTCCTGATGGATGAGCTCAGTGAGTGTGCGTGTGTGTGTATGTGTGTGTGTGTGTGTGTGTGTGTGTGCTTACTCCCTGGGGCCCCATGCGTGGTGGTTTGTTTGCTTCACTACCTGCCCTTCCGTCTGGGAGCTGGGGGCTCTCAAGGGGGATTGATGTAAAGAGACACGGGTACGCTGAGCACCCGCCAGCCCTGGTGCCTGCTGGCTCTGGTTTCCATGGCTCCTGATCTGGGGTCAGTGGCATTTGTCTCACCTGTCCTCTTACGGCTGCCCGTGTAAGCCGTCCGCCTGCCTGCCTACCCATCAGCCGTCTGTATGGGCCCCGCTGGCCAGGCAGTGAGGGATATAAAGTATCAGGGGACTGGTTAACCAGGGCCCTTATTTGGACGGGTTCTCTGTCTTTGTTCAGCGTGAGGGTGTACTGTGTCACTGTGTCAGCACTAAAGCCCAACCAATAAATCGGTGTTCCGATATTAGCTATTTACCAATCTATCAATATCCGTGTTTATAACAGTAGATCATTTTATTAAATTAAATGAAGCAGAGCCAAATACTGATATACTGAATACTAAATTTCCAGTATTGTCTTACCAGTTTAACATTATGTCCAACAGTAAAATAATGTTAGCATTGGTTGAGTGGTGCAGGCTAATTTGATTGTTGGTGTATTTGTGAAACATAAATGCGGTTATACAGAGTAACTTAAAAACAGCACTATAATTTTCCCATTTGAATAATTTTCATTCCATACATTTTCTGATCATAGCCTACATTACTGACAGTAACCTAGTTAAGGTGGTTAGCCACAACGATAGCGTTAGCTAATGCCATTGTTTGTCTTGGGTGACCATTCGTCCAAATTTCAAGCCCCCTGTCCGGACCTAGGTAGAGTGTCCTTCATTGTGGGTGTTTGTCCACCTTTTTGACAAGGGCTCCACAGCAAACAATGCTTGTAAGTGGCAAAGATACAAGTAAAAAAATCATTCTCTGCGGTCGCACAGAAGGGGCTTAGGAAGCGACATGCACTGCATTCGCTGCTAGGTTGCGCTGTGTTGAGCGAATGGCCCAAAGATTTGTGTTGTTCTTTCTGCTGATTTTGGCCAACAATCTTTTCAGAGTCTGGTTGGTGGTCACTGTATTTCTGCTACTTTATAGTACACATTATAGCTTCCACTTCCCCTTTTAAACACAAATTGTGTGTTTATGTGTAAACCTCACTCCTGATCCAGGTCACGCAACGCAGGGAATGTGTTCAAGCACTGTTCAATGCTGTGTAATGCTGTTAAATGGTGTGTAAAAAACACAACAAATACTATCATAAAATATAAAGTACATACCTTGGAAGTTATCATGCCAATAGTGTTTATCACAGATAACAACAAAGACCTGATTCTATTATTCATAATTATTTCATAAATTATTGTATTAGAGCATTTCATTTGAATACCAGATAGTTAAGCCTATTTAAACACAATGTCACACCTTGATCAGAACTTTTCAATATGCTAAATATTACAATACATTTTTACATTGTGTTTATTAAAAATGAATATTGGCTGATTTATCGTTTATCGTTTTTAAAATCCTTAAGTATCGAAATCGGTATTGGTCTTTAAAATCCCATATCGGTCGGGCACTAATGAGGACTAAGTGTGTGCATTGGGGAGGTACAGTTGTGTGTGAGTTTCTTGTAGAAGTGTTTTGTGACGGTGTTTTCCTACTAGTTATCTCAGCTCAGGTAACTCAGCTGTTTCGTTTTTTGGTATAATATATTTCTAAATGCTGTATCCCTCTTTTTTTCTGTCATTCTCTCTCTTTCCCTCTTTCTTCCATCCTGTTTCCGTAGAGTCAAGCAGAAGCTCACTACAAGGGGAACCGCCATGCCAGACGGGTCAAAGGCATTGAGACCTCCAAGAGTCGCCCACAGGAGAGCGATAAGCCTCCCCCTGGGCCCACCTCCTCCCCATCACCTCCAGGCCCAGCGGCCTCCTCGCCAGAGTCTGACCCCGGCAAAGCAGGTGAGAGACACGCACAGGCCACACAGAGTCCTATCCAACTCTGGAACCCCACAGTCCTTCACCATGTGGGACCAGAGTATCCCCTTTGTCCAGACAGACATCTGAACTGAAACTTAAACCCATGGTGCTCTCATTTATCGCGTTGTGTAGAAACGAAGGCCTTCTCAAGCAGAATGCACAGAGTGTATCAAAACAAGCCGAGCGGCGACACAAGCTGTTGCCTGCGGTTCCGAAGCGATGAGCTCAGTAATGTAAGCACTAGCAGCACCAGATCATTTATCAGGCGCGGCGCCTTGAGACTGTGTGGTCTGACCTTGAACTCGTCCCAGGCATTGCAAGCTCACATTCCAGTCCGTAAGGGCTCTCCGAAGTGTGGGTCGGGACAGGTCAGTCGCACTCAGCACCAAATTAGCCTCGGAGTGACAAAGGCAGAGAAGAAGTAAATATGGCCACCAGACATGGGCTGAGGGTGTTTGTGCGTGTGTGTGTGTGGGGGGGGGGGGGGGTGGTACTGAGTTAACAACAGGGCTGAAACTGCTCTCGCTTGCTTGGCCCATCTTCATAAGGAGATGAGTGGACAGAGACCATCTTTTGAGACTGCACTGAAAATTCTTCAAAGGAGTCGGGGCTAATGCCTGGTAACTGGCTGCCCCATTTAGAGGCTGAGCTCAGTGTGTGTCTGTGTGTGTGTGCGGGGCAGTATGACCGGGGGTGGTGGTGACTCAGTCTGTCTAAAACGTGCTCTGATAGAGATGTAGGCTTGTGTGATTGGGTATTAGGGGGGCATTTGTCGCGGCATCAAAATAAACGTTGAGGATTTTGGTTCGTTTGGTAAGGTAGGGACTGTTGAAGGGTGTGTATGTGTGTGTGTGTGTGTGTATGTGTATGTGTGTGTCTGTGGGTGGGTGGTGGGTGTGTGTTAAAGAGTGAGAGAGAGAGAGAGAGAGAGAGAGAGAGAGAGAGAGAGAGAGAGAGAGAGGGAGAGAGAGAGAGGGAGAGAAGAATGTGTGCATGGAAAAGAGATGACAGAATTTGGACGAAAGAAAATTAGCTGGACAGGGGAGGCCAGCACACAGCATGGAAACGTTACAGTGGATCTGTGTGTGATGGAGAATAATAAAGTGTTGGCAGACGATCTTGGCAACGGGGAGGGAAGAGGATAGAGAGAGAGAGAGAGAGAAAGAGAGAGAAAGAGAGAGAGATGTTATGGGGGCTTGATGACTTTCTGTGACTCATTCAGGACATTAAAGGTCGAAGAGCTTGACTTCTGCCCTTGTTTCTTTCCAACTCTCTCTTTTCCTCCCCCTCTCTCTCTCTCTCTTTCTAACTGTCTTCTTTACTATTTATTTTCCATTCTCTCACTGAATATTCCTTGGATTCAGCCTTCAGACTCCATAAACATCAAAAAGTGTTTGAATGTCCTTTTCATTGACACTGTGCACTACAAACACTGACCGCCCTTGTCCCTGATAGCCCCTACCAAACACGTTACTCTCAACCTACTGACCCCCCTCCACCCCCCCCCCCCCCTCCCTCCCCTCCATTAGCCCAGCCTTTGACGATGCTCTCGTGTCCCGGACCCCAACCTGGTTCTGCGAAGCCGGGAGTGCCTAGGAGAGAGGGACAGTACAGCCATGTCTCTCACGAGGGGGATTTGCCCGCCCCGTGCTCCCCGGCCCCAGCAGGTCCTCTGGCCAGCAATGGCCCTGAAAACCTCGGAGAGGCGGGAGTGTGTGGGGAGGGGGGGGGGGGGGTTTGGGATGGACGGAGCCAAAACAAGCTGGGCCCAGATCTAAATGTGAAACCGGAGACGTGCGAAAGAATGCCGTTTTCCATCCAGTCCTCCTTCTCGTGACCTCTGCTTCCAAGCCTGGGCCGCGGGCCCCAAACCGCTGGGCCGGCCTCAGCCCCCCCCTCACCCCCACACACCCCCACACACCCCCGCCAGCCCCATTGTTTTCCTCGGCTTCCCATCATACCAGTTTCACAACAAAAGCTTCCATGGATCTGCGCCGCTGCTGCCCCCGAGGGAGCAAACAGCTGCGGTCCCATCTGGCACCGGCCCGAGAGCTGGAAGCCTCGCCGTGTCTGGAGGATGAATGTGTGTGTGTGTGTGTGTGTGTGTGTGTGTGTGTGTGTGTGTGTGTGTGTGTGTGTGTGTGTGTGGGACAGGGGTAAAAGTTTGCAGGGGTTATGCACCCTTCCAGCCATATCTGCAAATTCAGAGTGACACACAGACATGCACACGCAAACACACAAATGTGTGTTAACACACTGGCACACACACATGTACATCCACACACACACACACACACACACACACACACACACACACACACACACACACACACACTCACACACTCACAGACATACAGAAAACCTGGGGGGCCTGGATCCTAGTGTTTTTATGCATGTGTACGTTTTTGTGTGTTTGTGTGTGTGTGTGTGTGTGTGTGTGTGTGTGTGTGTGTGTAGTTTTGTGTTTGTGATGATGACTGACTGGAGAAATAGGAAAATGCTTCCCACGCCTCATGAGAAAACCCATTTGGATGATCGCTGAGCCAAGCCAGCATTTATTTACTGAAGCTCTCTGCTTTCATGCTCTGCTGGGCCCGGCCTGCTCCCCATCCCCCCCCCTACACGCCCCACACGCTCCGACACACAACACTCCTATCAGCCCAGCACACCCCTGATCCAGCGCTCAGGTGTCGCCGCACCGCGTCCTTACACAGCGCTGGACACAGGGACATGCCGGGCCGCCATTGTTTAGCGATGGCACATGAAGGAGTTTGGGTCCAGACTGGAGTCGGGTGACAGTGAGTGTGACGGGGACTGTGTGTGTGTGTGTGTGTGTGGGTGGGTGTGTGTGGGTGGGTGTGTGTGTATTCATTGGGTGGAGGTGCTGGTGGAGGTGGACGAGGTAGTGGTGTGTGTGTGTGTGTGTGTGTGGCCGTGGTAAGGGGACCAGAGGGATAAGTGGCCCCAGAGGAGGATCCAGGAGGCCCTTTGGGGGAACGGCAGGGAGCACTTGGGGTTTGGTGTCCCACAGGCCCCAGTGAGATGTTTACGCTTCCTCTCTCTCTCTCTTGGTCTCACACATACTCCCCACCTCCTCCCTCACTCCCTCCCTCCCTCTCAATTTCCCTTTAATTTCTCCCTCTCCTTTCGTTTCATTTCTTTCCGCCTTCTTGCTCTTGATATTTCTCTTTCATTTCTCTTTTACTTTTTCTCCCTCTTTCTTTCTGTCTTTCTTCTCTCTCTCTCTCTTCCTTTTCTCCCCCTCTTCCTTTCCTCCTTCTCCCTCTAGACTGTGCCGACACTCCCTCTGTAATGAGTGGGTTCTGCTTAGACCGGAGCTGTAATATCTTCAAAGGCCCTGCGCTGGTGTGTTTGCCTCATATCCGAGAGCAATTACCATGTTCACATCTGGGTTAAAGTTTTTGATACAGTGTGACCTAGTAGTGTGCAGGGGCCTGTGTGTGTGTGTGTGTGTGTGTGTGTGTGTGTATGTACACAGAGCATTATAATGGGATTTGGAGAGGGAGAGTGTCTCCAGGCGAGCGTATATCGACCTCGAGCTGTGCAGAGAGGACGGACGCGGGTAAGAGGGACGGAGGACGAGAGCAGTAAATCTCTCTAATTGCCGTTTTCACTGGCGGCTCTCTCAGCAGTGGCTGAATCCTCAGGCTCGTCTGGCTGCCTAAATCCTCCGCCCCAAAAAATGACAAGTGTTGTTAAGTAAACTTGAGTGCGTAAGTCATTTTGACTGCAAGTCAGCAGTTTGTGCGAGTGTGAATACTTGTGTTTACATTCTTAGGTATATGTGGATGTGTGTGTACATTCAACTGTGTGTGTGTGTGTGTGTGTGTGTGTGTGTGTGTGTGTGTGTGTGTGTGTGTGTGTGTGAGTGGGTGCATGTATGTGTGTGTGTGTGTGTGTGTGCGTGTGTGTGTGTGTGTGTGTGAGTGAGTCAGTGGTGGGACGTGGGCCAGGCCCTTCTCCATAATTAATCAGGCCCAGACCGCTTTTGTATGGCACTGCACTGGCGTCGCGTTTCTGAGGCCCTCAATCATTAACGATGGGTGGGGACCACAGTGGAGCAGACCAGAGAAGGTGGAAACGTACCTGCCCCCCCCTCCACACACACACACACACACACACACACACACACACATACACACTGATACACACACACACACACCTAACACCAATGCACTGATCATCTGATCCCATTCACTAGCAGGCTGTCCGGTTTCTGACACCAGCCGCTGTCTGCCTCTGCCCCCACGCCACCTGCCCACTATCCCAGCTGCTTCAGAGATACCATCACAGTCCAGATAAGGGCCTGGGCCAGATTGACCCCTGATTGAAGTTCGAGGTGCCTCTCAGTCAACTATGAAGGGGTTCTGCACAATCTCCACTGGCACATTTAGTTTGTGGTCTTTCGTTTGAGCCCAGCTTTCATATCCCCGGTCATGACTCTGGAGTTGCGATGTCTCTAATGCTATTCAGCTGTGTTTGGGGAATGCATTGTTCACCACAGACACATAGAGACACACAGTTGGATTGAACTTTGTGTATTGCTGTTTTCTTATTGGTGTTTTAGCTGTCTGGGCAAGAGAGCCACCCTGAAATATTCATGATGGGGAGTTATCCCAAGCCTTTATGTGCACACTTTCAAACAAGTATGCTCACACGTGCACACATACACACACACACACACACACACACACACACACACACACACACACACACACACACACACACACACACACATACACACACACACATGCATACACTCACATACCGAACACACATACAGACACAAGAACATTGAGATGGATATGACCTTCATGTAAATAATGACTTTGTGGAGTGAGGTCTCCTCATTAGGTGTGTAAGTGTGTGTGTGTGTGTGTGTGTGTGTGTGCATATGGTTGTGTGCACATATGTGAAATAATCCCCCTCCCATTAGACGAACCCACAGATCCTTTCCCTCCTCCGCTCTGCCTAACACAAACCACATGGTCCGTACGCGCTCAGTGTTATTCCACTACAGCGCTCCAGCCAAACACTCCGTCCATGGCAGAGCTGATGGATTTTTGGTGTGTGTGTGTGTGTGTGTGTGTGTGTGTGGGTGTGGGTGTGTGTGTGTGTGTGTGGGTGGGGGTGTGTGTGTGTGTGTGAGTGTGTGTGTGAGTGTGTGTGTGTGTGTGTGTGTGTGTGTGTGTGTGTGTGGGTGTGTGTGTGTGTGTGTGTGTGTGTGTGTGTGTGTGGTTGCCTGGGTGTGTGCTTGCAGCAGGGGAGCTCTACGGTATGAATGTGATGTAAGGATGGAAGTTGACACAGCATGCACTGGACATCTGTGCATGACTTCACGTAAGTGCTCCGAGGGCCCGAGCCCTCACTCATCTCCTCTCCTCTCCTCTCCTCTCTCCTTTCCTCTCCGCTCCTCTCTTCTCCTCTCCTCTTCTCCCCTCCTCTCCTCTCCTCTCCGCTCGCCTGGGCTCCGGAACATGCCGGGGGAGATCCAGGTTTCAGAGCAGGCTTTTCAGCCTGAGTGTGCATGGTCCCCCTAAAGAGCCCTCACCCCACTGGCCCTTCATCTGAACCCGCTCATCTTTTACGGGCCTTTGAGAGCCGCCGCGGTCCCGGGCAGGGGGATGTGGTGTGGGCCCCACTTGCGCACATCTGGTGACATACGGCCCCACTTATCCGCCTGGAAACTTCCAGTCTGGAGAGCGGCTGTTTCGACGCGCCATGGGGAGCGCCCTGATTGGCCTCTCAGGCATGGGCAGGGCCCACTTCCGCCTCCTCCACTGTAGCATAGTGCTCCATTGCTCACTGGCAGACAGCCCCCCCCCCATCCACCCACCCCCCGTCTCCCTACAGCACAGCTGCGTTTGAACAGGCCGTCATGCTTCATCCGACATCTCACGCCAAGCACTTCAGCTCCAGTCAAAGACGCCCCCCAAACCCTCTGCTTACACCCATGTAACAATGGAAGATCCCCACCAGGTGCCCTGGCATGCTGCCTCTGCTCGCTCATGATATGTACTGTGATTTCAGCCCTTCTACAAGTGACCCAAGAAGTGTCCGTACTGTACGTAATTACACTGCCAGGTACGTAGTTACACTGCCAGGCCTGAGCAAAGCACCAGCAGATGTATTGAGTCAATCTCCTGCCTAAACTGGGGGATGTGGCTGTAGTCTAAAAAAAGCACACTTGATGCCCTGACTGTTTACTCAACCTCAGCAAAGTCCGCTGCTCTCGAACACTTTGTGGATGATCTGTCAGAGTGCACGTGACAAAATAGCGTACGCATAATCCTTAAGTAGGAAACGGAAGATCTAAAGTCAATATTTATCGGAGCCCCTCGACCCCCTCAGAAGAAAACTCTGTGTGAGTTCTATGTATATTACCCCAGCCCCTCTCTTAATACAAGTAATTCTAGCTGGAGTCTCTCTGCGCATGTGTGTGTGTGTGTGTGTGTGTGTGTGTGTGTGTGTGTGTGTGTGAGGGCTGTGGGTGGGTGGGAGGTGGGAGGAACCCCTCTGGCTCTTATTGAAGGTGACAGGGAGGACCCTGTAATGTTCCCCACCCAGATTTCGGGGGTCAGTGCCGCACCCCGCCCAGGGGCTGGTGAATACCAAAGGCATTGCGCATGGGAGTGTGCCTCTGCAGAGCTGGGCGTGTGTCACCAATGGAGGAGGCTGGTCAGGGTTTGTGTGTGTGTGTATGGGTGTGTTTTGTGTGTGTGTGGATTGGATGTGGGTGGGAGTAGTGTGTGGTGTATAAGAAGCACTGTGCGTGTGCGTGTGCGTGTGCGTGTGCGTGTGTGTGTGTGTGTGCGTGTGTGTGTGTGTGTGTGTTTCTGTGTAGTTTCTGTGGGTTTCTCAGGACTCAGTCCTATCAAAAACAATCATCAGCCCGTCTCTACCACTCTGTGCTCTGCCAAAAATAACAAGAGTGAGAAAGAAAACAACCCAGAGTCAAAGCATCTGGTTTCTTATTTCTGCCTCCCAGGAAACACACAATGACGGGAATACTCCTATTTAACCAGAATATGTGTTCTTGGTGTTGTTTGGATATTTCTTTATAGTATAGGCATGGTGGGTTGCCTGGCGGGTTGCCTTGTCATTTTGGATGATAAAATTAAAAGGAGGACTCCTCACAATTAGAGACTTCTGCCATAAAATTCAAAACAACACACATGAAGCATGTTTTAGCCTTCAACTCCAGTGAATAAACTAGATTTTATATCGCCCGTAAAGTCAGCCAACCACTGTGCCTGGCACGGACCCCAGGCTGGGTGAGTTTGAGGTTGAGTGGAAAAAAAGCAGGTGTGTTTTTTCTTTTTTTTTTTCACTTTTCTTATTTCTTTCTTTTCTTAAGCGCTGACTTGGCGTCAGCGTGAATCACGGTGCATGCATTCCTCTGCAACAACTTTACTGTTCTGGAGCGGAGGTTGAACCACCTTGAGGGCCTCTAAATGCACCATTTGACCTGACTGTGGTGCTTTTTGTGTTTGCCTTTGCAGATGAGCCGCGGGCCGTGGTCATGCTGAACGGGCCCCACCTGGCGCCGGGGCCCAGCCCGCTCTCCGCTCCCCCCACCCCGGACTCCCCTGGCCCCTCCGTGTGCCCGCTTCCGCCCCCTACCCCCTCCTCCTCCTCCTCCTCCTCCTCCTCCACCACCGTGCAGCCGCCCGCCTCCTCCACTTCCCCAGGCTGTGGCTCCGTGTCCGGCAACCCCGAGCAGGTCGCTGGGGCCCCTGGAGCGCCCGCCACGGCCCCCGGCACCCCCGAGACCGAAGAGGACAAAGCCAAGAAGCTGCTCTACTGCTCCCTGTGCAAAGTGGCTGTCAACTCCCTCTCACAGCTCGAGGCCCACAATAAAGGTGAATACAACCCACACCCACATGTACACCACAACACCACAGCTCACAAGTTAACACTTACATGGAGCACAATAATCAGCAGTGATAAAACAAAAGGCATTCAGGAAATGCTATGGCAGCATCTTATTTGGAACATCATCTTAATCAAGCTAATGTTTTGCTGTCCATTTAAACATAGTCATTGAAAGCCTCTTCAATGAAGTCATTCTGATTTGGAAACACACTGTTCTTTTGCTTTCCTTTTTCTCCTTTCTTTTTCCTTTTTTTTTATTTGTCATTTTGTCCGGTTGCCAAGTCGCGTCAAGAATTAGCATTCACAGCTGACGCTATCTTGCCAAGCAGCTGTTCTGAGGCACGCACACAGTATCTCTTTAAATCCTCACCGGAAGAAGACACAAATCCAAAGGTGGTTCGGCGGCGGGCTCTCCTTCTCCTCTCCTTCCCCGCCGTCACTCTGACAACACCCGTGTGTCCTGGCTCCCCTTGAGCGTGCCAAGCATGCCGGCACTCGCGCCTGGCCCACGCCTGGCCCACGCCACAACACAGCTGCGCATTAGACAAAATCACCTCCTGAAATATTCAGGATTTATCTTGTTTCCGTGACTAGCAAATGCACTCCGCCTTAGCTCGAGGCATCACACATGAGCAAGTCGCAGGAGCAACAACACTAACAGACATAGCCTCCTGCCCATTGAGGGCGACAGTCAGAAGATAGTGATGGGGGGACTGACTCTCCTCAGTCTGATTGATGCAGCTCTATACATTAACATGCCATTATAAGGCCAAAAACTCTTCCCAGAACACCATTAGATTGTGGAGCCAGAAATGCATTTGATGCATTCCCTCGAGTCCTTGCTAGCAGTGTACATCTGTGTGTGCATTTGTGTGGGTGTGTATGTATGCATATGTGTGTACGTGCTTGCATATGTACACTGGCATGTGTGTGTGTGTGTGTGGGTGTGTGTGTGTACAGTACGTGTGTGTCTGTATGTCTGTGTGACAGACAGAGTTCCAGTGGAATGGATACATTCCCTCACAGTAGTGTAGAAACCTGCAGTGCAGTGCCCTGTCTCCCCTCATCCCTGTGCTTCTATTCCACACCAGCTGAGGATACACAGGGTCATCTGTCCATCTATTATTTATCTGTTCATTTATTTATGAAGACAGGATTCCTCCCACCCTCCCCCCTCTCCCCTGCCCTGCTCTTTTTCTCTCTCTCTCTCTACCAATACCATTCATCTGAGTCATGAAAAAGACCTTTTGAGACCAGAGTTGTTTGTATCTGCGATCAGATTAGCTTCGCCCTTTTATAATAATAATAAAAAAACTTTAATTTAAACTGTGTCAAAATGACTGCCAGTTCTGAGGTTCCAGTGTTTTAGTTAGCTAATTGAATATAATTGGGAAGAAATGACATGAATACTTTCCCACATGTTTCCCTCCTGACGACATCAATATTATCCTTTCTTGTTTGTATGTGTGTGTGTGTGTACTCACAGTACTGTGGATATGCATACAAACTCAGCTCAAATGGCATCTATTTCCACACAGACGGACCAGTTTTAAAATAAACACAGCAGACAAACAGATTTTTGGAAATGGATGGGAGGGGGGGGGGGGGGGGTTCAGAGGAAGTTGTTTGAATGGTGCTTAAGAAATCGGCTCTGCCGAGCAGGCAATCTGGAACCAATAGGGTCTCGCTCCTCAAAACAAAACTTTGAGTAACCATGGTCCAAAAAACAAACATATGTTACACAGGCATCGGGATATTCTTAGCACAAACACAGAGAGAGAGAGAGAGAGAGAGGAGTGAAGCTAGGCTTAAGGTTGGGTGAGGAGTTTTGAAGTGTGCTCAAAGTAACGTTTCCCCTGTCAGTTGTCTAAATCCATCTCGCAATGGACCTATCATATTGCTGTTGAAACTCAGTTTGTTGTGCTGGAATCAGGTCCAAGACAGCGAGACGCATGGGTCACTCTGTCAGTCTGTTTGCCAGAGGGAACATAGTTCAGACTGATTGTTGCGAGTGCACATATTTGGCCCCCATGAAAATCATTCAAACATTCAACCCCCTCCACCACCCTCCTAGACCACCTCCTCCCTTCTCTCCTTACCACACGCTAGCCCAGTCATTCCACTTGTTTAGCTGCAGGCCAGCCTTTACACACATAGCTGTGGGATTTGGGGCTGGCTGTTAAAACCCAGCCTCAGAGGGAGCGCAGAGGAAGAGACGTCTGTTTTTGGTTGCATAGGCGGGGTTGCACTATGAATGGCCAAGGCAAGTCAAGAACAAAAAACATGCAATTAAAAAACAAGGGGACTATTTTGAGCTGGCTGACAGCGTTTCTTTGGGTCATAAATTGTGTCTGAGGATCAGAGTGTTTGCTCTGGTGTGTAAAATATGGTGTGGCTCTCTGCTGTGTTAGATCTCTGATGAAACGCATTGTGATGTGTGCTGCTTACAAAACAAGATCCAAATGGCACGGCTGGTATTTGAAAGAAGGTGCTAGAACCCGAGGGGGGAGAATAAGCTGTGTGAGACTGGAGTCTTGCTTACATCCCCCCGGGGCCTTCAAGGGTTCTTCTTTCAGAGTTATGTGAAGAATGCTGAGGTGTAAGCACACAGCAGTTAAACGATAACCCCCCCGCCCCTTCCTCCTCCACCTCCTCCACCTCCTCCTCCCCTTCACGCTTGGTATTTACAGTGAGTGGAAGAGCGCTGTGCTCTCAACGCAGCCATAACCCTCTGTTATTTATGATTTCCCCATTAGAGCTAAGTCATCCTGTGCCACTAACCGCCTCCCCCCCCCCCCCCCCCCCCCTCCTTTCCCCAAACAAACCCAGTGCAGCTCATCTCCTCGACTAAGCTTCCATTGAGAATAAACAGAGCCGTTGAAAGGGGGTGAAAAAAACAGGAAGGGATTGCATGAGCAAGATGTCGGATTTGAGACAGATTAAAGACAGAGCGTGAGCACTGCCAGGGTTTTCTTCCCGTCCCTTTATGCTAACATCAGAGAGGTGTCTGGCAGCTGGGCTGCTCATGGGTGAAGAGATGTCGTCTTTAGCTCTGGCTCGATGGTGCCCTCTAGTGGTCAGTACTGAGAACAGCATCCTCACTGGAGGTGCTAATACCATGTGCTTTGTGTGAGAGGCACACGTGTACTCGCTTATAGGGAGGGAGAGTGTGTGTGGGTGTGTGTGCCAGTGCTTCAGCATGAAGCGTGGTTCCCTGGTTGATATTTGTCACTGTCACTGCCTTTTATGTGGGGGCGCAGTAGGTGCACAAAGAATGCCGCTGCAGACACCAGTGCAACGCGGAACAGATGGGACCCAGGAGAACTCATAACTCAGGATAGCCTTAACGCTATCGCTTGTAGCCGGCAGTCCGAGCCAGCCCAGTGTTATTCTGATGTGTGCCTCAATCAGGCTGCACTCTATAGGGCCTTGCTGAGTCCATGGTATTTTTATGGGTGTTATTTTTACCCCCCCCCCCTGCATGTGACTGACTGCTTGTTTGTGTGTGTGTGTGTGTGTGTGTGTGTGTGTGCCTGTGTTCCTAGGCACCAAACACAAAACCATTCTGGAGGCGCGGAGTGGGCTGGGCCCCATCAAGGCGTACCCCCGTCTGGGCCCCAAGCCCAGTGGCGAGCAGGGCGGAGGCCCCACTGACCCCAACACTCAGGAACGCACCTTCCACTGTGAGATCTGCAATGTGCGGGTCAACTCTGAACTGCAGCTCAAACAGGTGAGTGTGTGTGTGTGTGTGTGTGAGGGAGAGGGGAAGATCACTGGATAGCACACATTGCTTCAATTAAAGCCGGCCTCTGCCTGTCCACATGTCCTCTAACACGTTGGGGCTTTGCTCTCCCATCCACTTGTCTGGCCTGCAGCACATATCAAGTCGACGGCACCGTGATGGAGTTGCTGGGAAACCCAACCCTCTCCTCAGCAGGCACAAGAAGCACAGGGGAGCTGACCTCACGGTATGCCAACCCCTAGCCTCCGTCTCAGCAGGACTACCCCAAACTCTATGGAGAAAGCAGAACTGGACAGAAGGCCTTAGTTTATATGTAAGGATTAGTATGTGCCAGAGTTCAAATCATTGTAAAATGGTACATTATTGTTCCATTTTTAATGGAGTGGGTAAGACAACATGCTGTACGATTTTTCTCCATCCATGTCCTGCGTGAGCCCCATAGTGTTTGAGGTGGTTATCAGTTTAAATGTGTGTGTGTGTGTGTGTGTGTGTGTGTTGTGTTGTGTTGTGTTGTGTTGTGTTGTGTTGTGTTGTGTTGTGTTGTGTTGTGTTGTGTTGTGTTGTGTGTGTGTGTGTGTGTGTGTGTGTGTGTGTGTGTGTGTGTATGTGTGTGTGTGTGTGTGTGTAGTGATGCTAACCTCTTTTCCTCCTCTCTCCTTCTCCCTACCATCTCAGTCCTCCCTGTCCTTCTCTCAGGATCTCACCAAAGCTCTGGGTGCCGGTCTCCTGCCCAGCCCACTGGCGGTGGCGGCGGCCATGGCGGCAGCGGCCTCCTCCAACCCGCTGGCCCTGCGGGCGGCCACGGCCGCGGCGCCCCACCCACACGCGCACCACCTGCTCCAGGGCCCGCCGCTGAGCCACGCCATTCTGCGGCCTGCGCCCGGCCCCATCCGCACCTCCCACGGCCCCATCCTCTTCTCCCCGTACTGACACCGCCCTCTCTCTGCGCCGCCTCCAGCCAACCCCAAACACACCCACCCGCCCAGACCCAAACCACCCACCAGCCTTCCCGTCCACCACCCGACCTGATCCCAGCCCTGGAACCCCACAAACAACACACAACGAGGCCAGTCAGTAGCAGCAACACCACCCCCCCCACCCCCAGAAAAAAACATAAAATAAAAACAAACAAACAAACAAAAAAAAACCTGACGTATAAAAGCACACTGTGAAGAGATCAAATCAACCAATCAGCGCAATCAGTCAGAGAGAGAGAGAGAGAGAGAAAGAGAAAGAGAGTGGGTGATGGAGACGGAGGAGAAGAGATCATCTGAAATGAGGATTGTCGTCCCCCTCTCTCCCCACGGGCACCAGGCTCCAGCTGACAGGGTGATTGGCAGGAGGAGGAAGAGGACGAGAGGGGAGAGTGCCGCAATGGAGGAAGGAAGGCCCAGAAGACATCACAGCTTGCCTTCCCTCTCCCTAACCCTTGCACACACACACCTCCTTATTGTCCTTATACACACACAAATAAACACACACACACACACACACACACACACATACACATACACACACTGTGAGATGGTAGCAGCTCATGTTGGATACCTGAGATGCAGGTATCTGTGGAGACCATGAGACATGCTTCCTCCTAGAGACGCTAAACCCGCACACAGACGTTGCAGACACGCAGCGGTTTGACGTCAACATGCGGAACTGTCCGTGGCGTCGCCCTGTCGCAGGGGTTTAATCGTTGTCCTCCTCTGCCCTATGCACCTCAGAAAATAGAAGAGGAAACAAACAAAAAAAAATGAACAAAGAGGGAAAAAAACTAACAAAAAAATCAACTGTTCCGATTCAACACGTCATGTCCGTAGGGTTTAGCTGCTTTAAGTGGTCTCTTGCGCTGTGATCGACTCGTGCCCATGTATAGCTTCGGCCTCCGCGGGGACGTGGAGCCTCGTGTGTCTTCCTGGGTCTCTGCCGGTGGAGGGGACAGAGAGGAGGGGGGAGGCCGCCCTCATAGAAGCAACCCAGTCAGACCTCATCAACCACTCCAGCCCCTGACAAGGTGTGACATGGAGGGGAGACAGGGATGGGGGGGGGGGCAGAGGGATGGAGAGACACATGGAGAGAGAGGGCCGCCGGGGAACAAATTCTCCCATAAGGGGATGTGTGTGTGGGGGTTGGGGGGAGCAGGAGTAGGGGGCGTGCAGGGTGAGGGCTGATCCCAACACCGGGGTCAATGGAGAAACGACAGCCTGGAGGTGTGGGGTGCTGATAGTGCAGCGCCGCTTCCGAGTTAAAGACAGCAATGTCAAATACAAACAGGCCCGCGAGGCTGGTGGAACGTGTCAGGCTTCATAGCAATCAAACTGCAGTCTGTGAGGAGAGAGAGAGAGAGAGAGAGGAAGACAGACAGATGAGGGCGCCATCTTGTATGTTCCCCGTGTCACTCCCATCTCAGAGCTACACACATCTTCTGTTGGCAGAAACGCACCCTAACGAAAAAACAAATCTCTTTTTGGATATAAAAATGGACAAACAGTTGACTTCTATTTATTCTATTGTATAGAGTAGAATAGTTTGAATTCTTTTGTTTTCAAGCCTGTTGATATCAGTGAAATGGAACTGAAAAATAACTGAACTAGTGAGGATAGCTTAGCTGTCGGTAGATTGAGAATGGCATCCATCAGTAGCTGAACCTGGAGTAAAGCAAGAGTAGGCTTCTTCCATTTGGCAGTCTGGATCATATTGTATATATCAGCGAGACACAGGGAAACCAAGCACACGTCAAAACAGCCTCTTCTTGTTCCCCTCTCTGCTGAGAGGTGATTTATGCAACACACAGCGACCCACCCCTACCAGAAGCTTTTACCAGCAATAGTATCCCCCTTGTGTGTGTGTATGTCTGTGTAAGTCTGAGTGTGTACGGGTGTGTGCCTGTGTGGATCTCTTATCTCCCATTCTTCAATTTACCCCAGAGTCCCACCCTTGTCAACCCCTAACGCAGTCATGGCCGAGAAGGGAGTAGGAGTCGGCAATGACCTTGGAAACTCGAGGTCATCATAGAGGCTACACTGTGAGCAAAAGGAGAGAGATCTCTACGAGACAAACAGAAACAGAGAATAGATTTAGTTTTACAAAGAGGGTTGAAAAATACATGTGTTGAAATACGGGAATTAAAGCAAGAGACTCTGAAGGTCAAAGGTCAAGGTCAAAGAGGGAGAGGTCTGTATTACCCTCCCCAGCCCCCTCTTCCTTTGGTTTGGACTTCCTGTCATGAATAAAAGCCATTTAATGGATATTATTGTTGTTATTTTACAATGGGTGTTTTGTTTCTTCTCTTTTTGTTTTCATTTTCATTGTTACAAATGAACAACTAGTGATGTGAAAAAATAGGAGCTATAATGATATCCAGGAAAATGGACAGAAAATAACTATTTTTCTATTCAGGTAGAATAAGTTGTGAACTGCACTTGAGGAAAAAATAGGGGCCGAGTGTAGAACTTGTGGTGTTCCTATAGACCCTTTCAACAATAAAAACAAAAACGATGCTTGAACGTTCTATTTGGTTCCCAATCGACTTCCTCGGCATTAAGATAACATATGGAATGTTAAAACGGAAGCCTTGTGGGGCCAACTATGATGCTGATAATGGAACTCTCTTGAAAGGGTCTATAATCTTACGCTTGGCAAGACAAGACAAAACAAACAACATAAAACTGAGCTGAACTGAACTGAGGCCTGTCATGTCAGACAATTCTATTCATTGTTTATTTTTTCCATGTTATTCACACGGTGTGCTGGCATTGTTATACACAGTGCCCTTCCATTGATTAGCAATGTGCTATAATGTCTTACTGTTGTTGAGATATTGCAATGCAATAAGCAAGTTGAGTGGTGTGCGTGACTCAATGTTGGTAAAACATGCCATGTTGTTGTACAGGGTTCTGTCAAGAGGGAAAACATGTGCCTGCTATAAAGGCTCACAGGCTCCCCCTGTAGGCAGAGATCAGCCTTTTAGTGTAGAGGGGTAGTAAGGGGTGGGGGCGGTGGGGGGGCAGGATGTAGCTGGATCTAGGGAGGGACCGGCCCTTCATATTAAAGGGCCTTACTTATCTCTGCTTGGGGGACAGGGTATCATTCAGAAATTGAGTTGAATTTGAACGTAGTTGACCCCACTGTACGCAGTAGTCTAGGAAAATGGTTTTCATTTCTTTTTTTTCAGTTCTGTTGGTTGCATTGTTTTTAATTTGACAGTTTTTGTGTGTGATTAACCGTTTGAGTAAAGTGATTATGCCATTATATAATGCTAACTTGAGAGTTAGCCTCCACCATTGTGCTTTGAATCAGCCCATCTACTTTGTTACAGTTCTGATTTTATCCATTTCGTTTTTCATCTGTAATTGAAGTACTGTACCAGGACCAGTGCTTGTCGTTCCTGTTTGGTGTGTATCTTATAGTGATGTGTGTGTGCGCAGATAGTGTCCACTGCAGCTGGAAAGGGAGATGTCTTTTCTCCCCCCATGGCCTGCCACCACCCGACACTGCAGCCTGTTCTGACACTAGCCTCTCCTCTCCCTCCCAGCAGGATCCAGGGCCCCAGGCCTGTGGATATCTACAGCATATCACGTCAGCCCACAGGTGTTCTCCTCACACCCTCTACCCGCTGACCCACCCAGACCCCATAAACAGTGAACCTTACCTCAACAGACACACACTCATGTCCCCAAACACACACCCACACATTTGACAGTGTTTGACAGACACACACACACACACACACACAGTTTCTCTCTCACACACACACAAACACATATGGTTAGTTACTTCCGTAAAGAAAACCTAGAAATACGTATGGAATATGTTCATCCTGTAGTCATCCCCAATGAAGTGTCCTCAGTGTAATTTAAAAAATCTGTCTAGAGCAAAGTAATAGATCCATTGGACTTTCCTGGGCAGGTGTTCTGTTAGTGCTGAAGTATGTGTTAGCCGTAGCCTTATCCCACCCTTAGCCTCTCCAGCAGCAGAGAGACATGGAGAAGCTTTGGAACAATTTCGTCTTGCCAATAAAGTTATTTTTGAATTTTGACTGTCAGAGGGGCAAAGAGTATGTATGGCGAAACCGTAGCAATATTCAACTCATACTGGCTACTCTTGTTTATTGCAATAAGGAAATCAACCAATAAAGTACATATGTGAGTAAAATATTATAAATGTAATTTAAATGAAAACAGAACTTTATGGATATTACTATTGGTATCAACTTGGAGTTACCAGAGTAAAAAAAAATAACAAAAAAGAAAATCAATGTCTATAAATCAATAAAGAATATGAAAACACTCCTGTCTCCTTTGTATAAATGTGAGGTAAATGACTATGACATTTTAATAGATCTCTTGGCATGAAATGAAGCCTTAACGTTTGACTTAGACTAACTAGGCATCTTATCAAGCACAGCAGCTGCTGACTGCCTGGACCTTGCTAATATCCTAGCTAATATAGACTATCCTAGCAATGTATAGAACATGCAAATATGCCTATAACAGGTCATTTTTGTTTTATGCAGTATCCATTCAGGTTGAATCTCTCAAGTGACTCCTGGTATTGATCCCTTTGGAGTCCATCCCAAAAAAAAAAACACAATAGAAAACTAATGCTTGACCTCCAACAGTATTGCAGAGGCAGCCATTGTAGCTTCTTCATGGTTTACATCAGCACAAATTACTAATTGAGCACATTGCAAATTTAGTGGTCAAGCTGACAGGTCTCACTTGGTGTATTAACCTCCAACGCATTTCACTACAGGCTGAAAATGGATGAGACAGAGGGCTATCTGAGGGATGTGACATTAACAGGATTACTTCCTATTGCTCAAGCTGGCCTGAGGATTTGTGCCTCTTTTACTAAGCAATTTACTGTGTACTTAAGCAGACAGACAACTCAGATAGTGTGCATAGCACATGCATTCATTCAAAGCCACTGGCAGGACCGGAAGAATACCACTAGAGGGAGCTTTAGCAAAACACAGAGTAGGCCCACGCCATCAATGTACAGTGCATCAACACACAGCTGTAAAAGATAGTTCAACTGTGTATTTAATGCACAGATTAATTTGCCTCCATATATTAACACCCTATATACATATATTAACACCCTATATACATATAAAAAAAATGAAAAACTCATTTAGGTGTTTTCAGACATATGCAACACTTTTTATTGGATGTTTTTTGCATACAAAAATAAAAATATATATTTAGTTATATATAAAGTATCTGTATATTTGTATAGACAATGGTTATAATGAATGAAGTGCCATTATCGCTGTCTATACAACTGTAAACATGCTGAGGGCCTTTAATGATGTCAGTTGGAATCTTACTGAAATGTCAGTGTAGGTGGCGTTTATAAAAAGATAGGCTACATGATGATGGTAGATTATACATTTGTGTAAGCAAATACATTAGTAAATTGATATAAATCAGTGACATGCTACTTTGTGGACTGAAAAGACTGAAGAATGTTTTAAAAAATAACTTAAAAGTACTAAAAATAGCCTATATCTGTAATAATAGCCTCACTGGGAAGAAGAAAGGGGTTTGAGTAAAAATCGCGAAAACATAATGGGAAAATGCCTCTTGCCCGACCTTGACTTGTTGTTTCATTCATATATTGACACGCTAGAGGGCAGTACGTTACTGATCACCTTTCAGTGCCCGTGAACCAGTGCAAGTCACCGAGTTTCGCTGCTCAGGTCAGGTGCCAAGATGAAGTTTCATTCACATCTTTTCGACACATTTTACGAAGAGAGATTCTCAATCTGTTTATTTCACGTGTGCCCCAAATTGTGTGAGCATCACAAAGGATGCGGTGAAATGGAAAACTTTGTCTGCAAGGTAACGAACCAATAAAGTAGACATAGGCCTACAAAGTCAGTAACTCGTCGCCATTGCGCTTTCTGAGAAGATGGATGTACGTGCAACTGCCACTACCAGGACTTCTAAATGGAGTTTAGCCAGCTTTGAGCGCGAGGGTGAGGCTGTTCATAGCGAAGGGTGAGTGTACCTGAAGACACACAGGTCTCTCTCGCGCACCATGATGGTAGGGAGCAGAGTGCCAGCTCTGATGGCGTGAGGGAGAGATGGATTACACGATTCACTCAGCTGTGTCTGATTAAGAAAACAGTAGGCTACAAAAATCAACTAAAATCCCTTTGGGTAATATAATGGCGGCCATACAAACACATAGAGCCTTTCCGAAACTAGGCGGCTACTTCGCTGGCACCCTAGCCACTTGCACTCCGTTTACGCATTCACGCAGAGGGTCCGCCATAGGCTATTAAGGGCTATCCGAAACCAATTATTGTTAAGTAGCAAAGTCATTTTAGGCAAGTCCCCTCCCAAGTAACTCGGAGGCCATATTGCAACGCATTTTGGGCACTTATCGGGCATCTTATTTCGAGCAGAACTGAACACCAGCCTCGCTCCAGCAGCGAGATCCCAACCATAGACAGTAAAATAAATGGTCACAGCCAGAGATATTAGAAAGTTAGATATCGCATTGTCCGTCGAGTTCTATTAGGTGGCATACGTAAACGCAGCCGCCACCTTTACTATGGGCAACACCAGGGATGGAAATTAGCCCCCGCCAAATGCGGGTGAATTTGGTCAATCTACCAGCCACTTGGCGGGTAAATAAATAGAGCTAGCATACCACAAATAGTCAGATCCGGTCTAATTTACACAAAAACCAGGGAGAAAGGAGAACAATGGCAGGGGGATCAAAGGAAGGGGGACTTGGTACTGCGTCTCCCTCACTCAACTCATATCTGCGCTGGCGCTGCTGCCAATAAACCGTAATTTTGCCAAATATCGCGCCTTTTCTTGTGGTCCAAGTCAAGTCCTTTCCTATATCCCTTTTGAGTTGATTTTCTTTTGCTTTGACATGGCTACAACCACTTAAAGTAGTCCTACCCACCGCGCATAATAGTCCATTGCACCTTGGCTTGGCCTTGACTTGGCTTTACAACATGGGTTACCGGCCAGAATGTGACATCCGTGCAAACCCCTAATAGGCACTGGCACAGCGCTTCTCATTTTGCAACTACCATTAATAAACTGTCGCTATGCTTTCATGTGCCACTGCTAGCTTATTTCAGGATGACTGCATAAACATAAATCTATGAGATCTGTGGATCTGCGTTGTATCTTCACAGGCTAATATTCTCACACGAAGTTATCTTTTGAAGTGGCCCATATAATTATAAGTATTTTTATCCGGCCCGCGACACCTTTATGGAAAACTATGACACGCTGCTATTTAGACCAGTGATTCTCACTATTTTTTTCACAAGAGCCACATTGGCAGTGCAAAATCAAAAAGAGAGCCACTTTTATACTAACTCACCTTTGGAAATGTGCATTTCTACATATAAATTTCCCACAAAAAAAAATAACACATCCAAAACAGCTAAATATATACAGCCAATGCTTAATAACTTCCTTTCACCTTAATTATGGGTGAAGGAAGAAGTATAATTTAGATGTTTGCGTTTTTAGTGCAGTATTGTATGTTTATGAAGCACATTTGAAAAAATATATTGGCTGTGTTACCACCTAGCCTACAGTGGGTTCCATTTAGAAATGGACACATAGCACATTCGCGCTTTCCGTGATACACGCATAGACAGTAAAAGATACACGCAGCTGCATGAAATGTATTACAACCTATCGCCACAAGGTGGCAGTTTAAGTCCGCTGTAGCATTGCCGGTAAACAGGGCAGCGGATTGGATTCAAAGGCGTTGCAAGTGGCAGTGCATACTGTAAGCAGAACGAAACGAAAGATCACCTCATTGAAGTCATACAGTAGACTAGGCTAAATCAGAGCCTACTTTTGTTTTTATCAAGCTGGGGCCAGAGATGATGGCCTTTGGCGAACAGTTTAGGCCTATTCAAAATGAGTAAAACCAAATTTGGCGAAATCTCGCCAAAGCTGCATGCGAGCCACCAATAATAGCTTGACGAGCCGCGCAATGAGTAACACTGATTTAGACCTATCCCAGATAGCAAGAGGCTGGCGGACCACTGTCGGTCCATTGGGGGCATAGCTGGCGGTCCGCTGGCATTTTGCTCATCGGTTCTCTGGCGGTCCGCTGGCGGGTTGCCGACAAATTGCCCAATATTTTGCCATAAGTTAAATTTAAAGAGATGGTGGTCCAACGGCGGACCACAAGTGGCACAACACCGACGGCATACCACCAGCGGTCCGCTATCTGCCAATCTGATTCTGCTATCTGAGATGATGCAGACGGATGCTCATCTTCGTCATGGTGGAATATCTCACAAACTCTTCATTCAAGAAATTACAAACCGTATATCAGAATAGCCTAAACAGCAGAACTTACTGAACACAAAGGTGTAAATCATTCCCCTACAATTAGCTGTTTCAAATATTAATATAGTGAAAAATAGTTTTTCAATGTAGTTTCACAAAATGATAAGCATGCATTTTTAAGTTTCTTAAAGCTGAGCTGTGCTTAAATTGTTCAGTGCATGATTTCATAACAGGCCAAATAGAAAATAAAAGCTGAATGTTAAATATATTCTTGGTAGGCCTACTTGCAAATATTTATACCAGTATCTGATGATGTACACTATAGTTAGATCAAGTTGGATAGTTGGATTATAGGATGCTCCAGAACTCACACCAACGGAGTCTTAAAGGAGCCACACCACTTTTATGACAAGGCATATGAATGTGGTTTTGCCGACCTTTAGTTTTGTTGCTATTGTTCTTGGAGGACAGTTGGTAGGTTTAGGGCAACATTCAGCACATTTTAATCATATCGCAATATTGCCAATAACCGTGATCATTTTGGTTACTATTATCATATCACATTTTCATACTGTTTCTCTAGTGGCAGGTAAAAAAGTTGAGTGGCTGGTAGATTTTGGAATCCATAGTGGCAGGTGGACAAAATATTTAATTTCCATCCCTGGGCAACACTTGCCAACAATCAGAGACACCTGTCTGATTTCTAGTCAGATTCACGTTTCTTCATTGGCCTCCAGTGATTGTTGCCCCCACCAATATGGCGGCGCTATTTACGCACATTCTGGAGCCCAATGCAGTATCTAGCTTTCTAATATCTATGACAGCGACCCCATAGAATTCGACGGAGACAAGTGAAGTCAACTAGAAAATGTGATTCCAAGAAATTACCAGTGCATGAAAATGCAAAATAATGCAGAAGCAGATAATGTAGAGATAGTTACAATGGTTTTGCTTTGCAGATAATGTAGAGATGGTTACAATGGTTTTGCTTTGGTAGACATGGTTGTTGCAATGCTAGATAAAGCTGTTTCTATGATGGTTACTAGGGTAGTCATGTTGGTTTCTATGGAAACTGACATAGATGCTTTATTCCAATGGTTGTTATGTTGGTTGCTAGGAAGGTGGTGGTTTAATATAGTTGGCTGGAGGGCATAGTTGTTGATAACTGACAGTTGGAATGGCTGAAAAGTTAAATAGTTGAGTAGTTTAAATGGTTTAATTATTTAATAGGGACTAGAGTAGTTTATATAGTTAAATTATTGATTGAATAATTTGAATGCTTTGGCCCAAAGTGCCAGCAATCTAGATCATTGTTGACGATTTTTGTAGAGCCACAGTGTATTCTATGTCATGGGTATGGACACAGGTGAGACTTTAAGCTCTCAGTTGGTACAAACCATTTATTTCTACATACCTCTGTTCCTGAGAAATCCCAAGCTAAACAGTGGCTAGTTTTCATCAAAATTCCCTTATTTTTCGAGAAATGGAGATATAGCGTCTCATGAAATATTAAGTGTTGCCTGTAAAATTTCCGGGAAGTGACCTAGCGAGACCTGGCGAGACTGCCACCTAGTGATAAACTCACAAAAATAAATGGCCTGGTTTTGACCTGACGTGCATGCGTCACTGATTCGACCCAAAGCAATATTCGACTCAAAGTGTTAATAGTGAATTATTGTTGACATTTACCTCCCACAATATTGAGTAGTTATTTGCCCTCCAGTTTGTTATTTTCACCTTCTGCTCCCATAGATTTCACCTTTTTGGGTCACGGGGGAACTTGTGCAATCGTTTCTCACTTCCTGGTCTTGCACTGCAGCCAAACGCGCAACAGTTGGGCATTTTTTAGTATTTCATATTATTTTGTAGGCTAATCATTTATGTTTTCCATTATTCACTGCATTATGATGAATGTTGATATCCAACATGCCATTTACGAACCATGTGACCACCTCGGAATCGCATAACAGGATAGCTCAGAACATTCGATTCCCTAGTAGGCCAAACTCTCTATTATACGGCACATTTCTGAACAGTTTAGAATCTGCTTCGACCCCCATGGTCACCGCATACTCTTTTTACCGCATACACTCTTTTTGGAATAATATAGGGGTCATTCCATATCTAATCAGATAAGGTTGTTGCTGCACCAGATTTTGTTCAAACCTTGTGATGAATGGGTCCCAAAACCAATCCTGCACAATATTACAAATATTTGCAAAGTATGCATGACCCCAGACAAACCTGTTAGCAAATTTGAATTTACTCTGCAGGTTGGTCTGGAAAGGAGCCCATGCAACATGCATTTTCTTTGGCATTAAGTAAACAACTGCATTTGAAATCTTGACTTACAATAATATGTTTGCTGCACTTCTGAAACTGTTTGGTAAGAGTATAATGCACAAAACTTCAGCCCTTGATATTACTTGCAATGTTTGGGCATTAATTTTATGAAACGTATTAGCCTCAGCCTGTCCATTGTTGCAGACTTATCTTAGTGAGTGCACACAAGTTTGTGACCTTGTAGAGAATATAACGATGAGTGTGGCTCTAAAACACCCATTTTTGTACAAGAATTATGTGAGATTCACATATCCATTTGAGTTTCAACAATTATTGAGCAACCAAGGGTAAGAGTTGCTGTTTACAAGGAGTTGCAGGAGTAGGGGATGGATAGAAGTTGAGCAGTGTAATTTATTTTCTTCAGTTATTTTATGCTGCACTGTTCAGTGTTCATATTATGTACATCTAGTTTTGACCATTTTAAATATGAGGAATATTCTAATTCCAATACAACCTAATTTAATCTTACACCTGCATGCATACAACCTAACAACGGAAATTAATTTGTATGACTTTGATAAGACTGACAGACATTTTAAACTGCAGAATTGTCAGGAAATTGACTCTTATCAAAGATGGCTGGAAATTGATTCATGGGTGGTTTGGCAATGATGATAATTAACCATTAGCATGTTTGCTCATTGTGCCCTGGTGTGCATTATGAGTCGGTGTATAAAAAACGTTCTCTTTCAGATTGATGTACTGAACTGTACAATACTGTATGAGTGCTGTTAGCTCATAGTTTGTCTACCCATTGGCCCCACTGTGCTGAGTGCAAGAGAGCCTCATTACCTGACTACCCAGCGATATGATCTCTACAAGCTGGTATTTTATCCATTCAGAAACCCAAAATACTTATTCACACCGTCAAGAGGGTCCTGGACAGACTGTCCTGTTATTGAGGACTTTAAGGGTTTTTTTAGGAAATGTAATCTCCATTAGAAACACCAGAGGTCTGCCTTCCCATGATCCTCCATTCAAAACACCCAGAGGTCTGCCTTCTGATTATCCATGGGTACAAAGCCCCCCAACCCCCATCTCCATCTCCACAGCTATCCACAGTACAGTGTGTCCAGTCCTCCAACACAAAGCCAAGTTCACCTCAATACAACAGTCCTAGGGTGAAGACAGACCACTCTTCAAATAATTGTCACTGAGGAAAGCCACATCTTTCCCCCCACTGAGTGTCGTGCAGCACTGCATTGACAGCTCAAGCGTGGACTTCAAAGGAAAACAAACACAATCCCTATAATTGGAGAGGGTGTAATTTGTCAAATAATAGAAATGACAAAAGCCTTATTAGGTTTTAATGGCAGCCAGAGGAGGGTCTGTTACATGAATTGAATATGCTCCCTGTGTTGCAGACTTGAGTTGTATCTGAGGCCATTGTGCCACATTATGCCAATGTAACACAAATAAGCTAACACATAGAGCAGACTCTTGAAAATAGAGCTATTTCATACCTAGGAGGAGCTGAACGATCTGTTTTGAATCATAGACTTTGTCATACACCCTGAGAGACACGTGTGTGTGTGCACACAACACACACACACACACACACACACACACACACACACACACACACACACACACACACACACACTTATCCACACTGTTTGCAATATTAAATTAGCTTATCTTTTATCATGCCCCACAGCCGTAGCTAACAAGACGCGCTAAAAGATTCAGGTGGGATTCCGCACAGGGGTGATTAGTCTCATCTATGCGTCTCCACCTGGACTGCTGAGAGACTGATAGAGGCAGAGAGGTGACAGATGGAAAGGGAATTTGGAATCTCTCATCTGAAAACAACCCAGAAATAGCCCTGAAGCAGGGTTTATTAAACCATTAGCCCACGTATTCTCAGAACCACGTCTTTTTGACGATGCAGGCCTACATATTGGAAGTTATATGGACTGGATTGGAAAGCTATGGTTTCCAATCTTTCATTTTGTAGATTTCTGTCATAGCTTTTTAAGTCTATTTGACTTACTATCTTGGCAGATGGTTCATGGTTTGACAAAAGTGTTAATTTGAGACTGATAGACAATTTGCTTTAATACTTTTTGAATCCATATCTTCCACTTAAACTCAGAAGTGTGTAGAACATGACACTCCATCTGTCTTTTCACGGAACAAGTTTGCATGACTCTGTTTGATTTTTAGCCCAAGCTCCCAAAAGTCTGCAGGGACCCCTTTTTTAGGTATGCTTTAGGCACTTTTGACATCATCTTCAAATTCATTTTTGACACATACCTGTCATTCTCACTACCTGCACAGGCTATGTACTATCTGTAGTCCAGGTCAGACTACGCTGTAAAAATGTAAGACATCACCAAAAAGACACCTGTTGGCAGGCTAGCAAGCGTTTTTATTTTTTTCCTCTGTCACAACTATACAGGGATGTACACAGATGTTACCTTTTACCTTTAAGTTAAAAGATAAAACAGGTTTATACAAGTATTACCGTTGTTCACAATAGACATTCCATTTTCCTATAAGTTTAAATAGTTGTCATTGTCATCGTTTGAATTTTAAGAGATTTATTGGATTTAAAATATGAAATATGTCAGTTCATATGGCCCAGAGGCCTGCTCTAGAAGCCTACTCTACTATTTCAGTAGTCAGGAATATTTCTACCTGCCATTGGTCTAAAAACCCTATTTATGCCTTAAACTCGTCTCCTGTCATTTAGAAACAATGCTGTGGTCTATTTTAGTCATCAATAGAAAATGAACGCTTTGAAAAAATAAGAAGAATGGATTTGGCGTGACATTTCTTCTGTGTGCGTGAGAGCGTGAGATTGATGCTGATAGCGTGAGTGTCAAACCAGATGCAGTTGGCAACCCTGTATATTCACCAGGTCACTACGGAGGACATGCATCTGTGTTCTGTTCCCAGAGCATATGCTTTCTGTCTATTATCTGCAGCGTTAGGGCTAGATTGCTAGTCCACGGAGCAGCGAAGTTAAAATGTATTTCCAAATAAAATACCAAATACCCAGATTAAAAATGTATCAAAATAAGCTACAAAATACAGCAGCCAAAAAATGTATCAAAATAAATACTTTTTGTATTTTCAAAATACTACAAAATACTTCTTTCTAAAAGCGTTTTTCGTCTATCCCTTCACCTGCACACTACCTGGAAAAAACATCTGAAAGCAAGAGACTCCTTCCATAATCAGTCAACAGATACTGACCCCTCATGTCAGACATCCCGATATAAACCTGAGAAATGTTCGGTAACTCAAGAAAACCTTCCTTAAAGGAATTATCCGGAGTAAAATGCACTTTAGATCAATTTACGGATGATTGGGAGTACATACGTTGAGTTGACATCAAAATCATGCCATTCGGATGTGTTTTGAGAAAGTTCGATTTTACCGTTTTTAGTCAAAACTCGTTAGCCTGGAAGTGACTAGGGCAAGTCATTTCGCCGCTACAAAACGCTATTTTTATACCTCTTCTACAGTTCCAAACAACATTACACTTACGTGGTAGTGAGTAGAGGGTCCCTAAAGCCAAACCGAAGTATCCCGAGGTCTTTATGTGGTCGGATAGAGAGTCCAGAATGAATTTCATCAAGCCAGTACCTTTCCGGAAATGTTGCTGCTGCAGCTGGCGTCTTTAAGGGAAAGTCCGTAGGAGTCGATTGGCGAGTGTGGAGTAACGCGCTCTGGAAATTCACAATTTCGTCGCCATTTAAAAAAAAAAAAAAAAAAAAAACATAGTCCAGTCCATACAACTTCATTTCAATTTCGAAAGAAATACTGGACTATGTTTTTTAAAAAAAAAAAAAACGGCAACGGTCACTTCCAGGCTAACGAGTTTTGACTAAAAACGGTAAAATCGAACTTTCTCAAAACACATCCGAATGACATGATTTTGATGTCAACTCAACGTATGTACTCCCAATCATCCGTAAATTGATCTAAAGTGCATTTTACTCCGGATAATTCCTTTAAGTATACTTGTTTACTCTATTGGTGTAATAGATTGCCCACTATGGATAACTGACAATAACTCAAAGACAAACAATCCAAATGGATGATTTATTTAGAAATTTAAACCTTTTAAGTTATTTACCTGCATCACTTATGGTGAGTTTCATCACAGTTACAATAATTGTGTATACAGCTGAAACTGGTGTGTGCACAACCTCTAACAATGTAAATACAAAAAAAGAAAAAATCAATCCAATCTGCAGCACCAGGCGTTTTGTGTTGTGATGACTAGTGCAATATACATGCCCATAGCAAGTGTGAAAATTCCCTAGTGGCCGAGAGCGGTATCACAGGGGCTTGACCATGCGATGGTGCCACAGACAGACATAGACCGAGACGTGCTTTATAGATTGTTAGATACTGTAGATGTCATCACAGTGTTTCACAGAAAGTATTTTACAGTATTTTGAAAATACAAAAATACACTAAAGTATTTTGATACAAAATACGAAGGCATTTTCATCATCTCAATAAAATACAAATTACAAAATAGTATTTTGTATTTGAAATACGTATTTTAGATAGGCCTAGAAATAGGCTAGCCTACCCATCATTGGTTACAGGCTATGCCCGTGTGCTTCTGTCACGTCGCACGAAAAAAGGTATCGCCCTTATAGGCCACCTGTTAGAATGCACCAGAATAAAGGAAATCATATCTAGTCTATTCAGTAAAAAAAAAAATCCTGGGGGAGAACCCACCGACCCCCGCTATATGTCCCATGAAATGGCCTCCGACGCCCTTGATTTCTAATGTTCCATAATACACATGATGAGTGGGGAAAGAAGATTAGACGGCAGCCTTGAACACATAAGGCAAAAGACGCTGTGAACTTTATTCAGTGTACTTAATTTTGGCTGTCGTCATGTTTTCTTTTGAGTATGAACTGCTATTGACAAATTTGTGAACTCATTCTGAGCTGCAAGCACTATAAGCATTTGATGACTGATTAAGTCACAGACAGCTTTTGTTACATCATGATTTCAAGAAATACAAGAGTTGATTTGGAATATCATATAACGGCTTTAGAAACCACCTTGAAAATAATAGACAAAGCCAGAGGATTGCATCGGCAGAGCCAATTTTGGTGATCCTCAATGCATCGTCAATCAATTTCATTTCTCAGAGTTCCCTAAAGAAATAGGTTGAAGGAAGTCAATAAATTAATCATCTTGTCAGATTTTTGGGTAATGCATGTGACAGTCCTTTCTTAAGGGAGTTCTTGAATCACACAACAATATGCTGGTGTTGTGATTCCATCCACATTCATTTTTCACACCTCCTTTTTTTTTTTAGCTTTTTTTGTCCACTTGATTAACCCACCCCCTTTTGTTTTTGTCCTTTTAATCATTTCAATTGTGAATTGTACGATCATACATCCAATCAAATCAACCTTTAAGAAGCCGAGAAGATATTATGTTTAAAACTAAAGTCTCACAACAGCCAGCAAACCAAAAGCAGCACAGTTGACACTGCTATAATTGAACTAGCTCTCTATGATGTATTTTCCTATATTTTCACAGGGTTTCTGACTTCATGGTGAATAGGCAATACAAGAGCAGGTATGCTTCACAATCCTTCAGCATATAGTATACCGACAAAGATAATTTTGAGATCCTATTAAACTACAAACAAAAATAAAAACTTGCATAATGTGGCTGAAGCCTGGTGATGGGGAAAGGTACATTCACCTCAGGTAAACATCACTTTTATAACATTTATGATCTCACTAACCTTTTTGGGAGGGGGGTGTTCCAACTTATGACTCAAAAAGATGGATATGAGGTGATATTGTACCAACTGTATTCATGCAGAGAGTAGGTGTTAGGAAAGTAATGTAATTACGTGTGTGGCATGGCCTGTTATGGATGGCACTTGTCAGTTAGAGCAGACAGAGCAGAGGGGAGAGCCTAGGGTCATTAATCTTGTGTGTGGCTCGTGGGCGTTTATCTGTCCTCTCGCTGTCTCCAGCACAGACGGGAGATGAGGGCCCTCCAATCAACAGCATGTCACATTAACCCAAGATCTCTATCAGGAAAACACATACAAATGCGCACTCTCTCTCTCTCTCTCTCTCTCTCTCACACTCACACACACACACACACACACACACACACACACACACACACACACACACACACACATATAAACACTTGTAGGTACACACAAGAAAGTGGACATTCAAAGCACAAGCGATTCTGTACAAATAAAGCACATGTCAAATGAATAAAATGATGGTAAATCCATCTATAAAATAATAATCCAGGAAAATGATGAGAACATAAATAAGATAATGCAATCGTTATGAAGGACTTAAACAGGATTTAAATTCTTGAGCTGATGAAATCACAGACCCATCAGTGAGTTTCAAATAGAACGTGCTAATATGAACTGACGTAGGACAGATTACAATCTGGTTTTGTGCAACAACAAGAGTCATTGATAGTCAGGTAATGTAATTAAGGTTAGAGGAAAGAGTGGGGAAACATGTTACTGTCACAGAGGACAAGCCACTTAACAAGACAGCTTAATAAGATGCTTCCACTATAGCAGTACGTGCTGAGATCTAGGCAAAGTTTAACCCAATGGTGTTTGAGCAGGATTCACTCCTCTTTGTCGTCACTGGAACAGGGGTGGATGGGTCATCGAGCCTGGAGGGAGATTTCTGACTGGGTGCATCAGTCTGTGGACTGTTATCCGGACCACATATCGGTGCACCCTGTCTTGACTAAATAGCCATCAGTTTCCAGTGAGTAAATACGACAAGCTGATCGTAGCTCTAAACCAAACAAAGTGTCATACTGCTGCCCTTTGAGGAAGACATTTCAACCATCAGCTGTCATGCTCTTAGCTGTCTGTCACAATACTGTGACCCTAGTTCTCATTCACTCTCCAGCCTGCTGTATACACTGCCACATGATGGGGTGGCAACACCAAAGCTTGTAATCTTAGAGAGTTAAATATAGTTGTCAAAACCGCTTAACTGTTTACAAACCATTAGTTACTCTTGGTGGAAAAGCTGAAAGTAAGCACAAGGAAATGTTAGCATAAAAGAAAAAAAAGACATGGCAGAATAGAGAGACCAGTGAGGCATTCTGGATATTGAGATGAAATTCTCCCCCCCCCCCCCCGGCTCTCTGGAGTGATGAGCAGCTTCGAGCTTTATTCATGCTGTGGCTCGTCTGCAGATTGGTCACACTCTTATGCACCATGCTGCTGTGTTCTGTGACACTGGGGCGACCCTTCTTTTGCTCTATGTGCTGAACAGATTGTGCCATATTTGTTGGCTGTGATGCTGTAGGTGTATAGAGACTGAAGCTGAAGGCCCTGCTGCTGTGGTGGCCAGACTTTTCATTTCCACTGGCTTCTGGCCCTGACGCATGTTGGAAGCAAGGTTTGCGCTGAAGTGACCTGACCTGTGTTGAGGACCCATGTGGCCCTGAAAGAAGTATTAAGTATAGTAAGTATATATACATTTTTGATCCCGTGAGGGAAATTTGGTCTCTGCATTTAACCCAATCGGTGAATTATAGTGAAAAACAAACAGCACACAGTGAACACACAGTGAGGTGAAGCACACACTAATCCCAGCGCAGTGAGCTGCCTGCTACAACGGCGGCGCTCGGGGAGCAGTGAGGGGTTAGGTGCCTTGCTCAAGGGCACTTCAGCCACGGCCCACTGGTTGGGGCTCGAACCGGCAACCCTCCGGCTACGAGTCCAGAGTGCTAACCAGTGGGCCACGGGTGCCCGAAAGAAAAGAATGTCTCTCCTGTGGCAGCAATAACCACAACTATTTAGTGTTAATGGAGCGGCAGAGATGAGGAATCACATAACTAATGTGTTTAATGGACTCCAATAGCTTGTCACAAAGATGACAGATGAGAAAATTTGAGACCGATACCTAATAAGGAAGTGCATTATTGCTTTGGTCCATCACTATAACCTTTGCTTCCTGATAACCCTACAATGTTCTTCTATGATTCAGCCATGTTTAAAGCAGACAGATGGGCTTATTCACCTTCATACACTCCGCTTTCATTCCCAGATAACCTTGAAAAGCTGTTCTCCCTTACATTCTCGCTGATGCAGTGCTAAGTAATCATTCCTGGCCGACATGGTTGCACTGTGTCAAGGGCATTGCACAATATACTGGTTTAATACAGGTATAGTTAGTGCTGCTTTTCTGCGTGTCTTGCTCATTTCAGTATTCAGTGATACTAAATGAAGTCAGTATTTTCAGAGCACTAATTCAGCACTAAATTCCGAAACTAAAAGCTGTGTGTTGTAGGGATGTAACGATTACCGGTATAATGGTAAACCGCGATAAAAATGTTAACGATAACAATTACCGTTTTCTTTTCATATCATAATTATCACGGTTGATTACCGCGGTGTGGAAACTGTGTGTTTAATCCTTCCCAGCATGCTTTTGACATACAGTAGGCCTGGCACAATGAAAGAAAACTGGTACCCTACTGATTCTGTTGTCTAATCGATGGTTTTAACTTCGGATTAGGCTACACCTGATTTTAAAAGGCGTAACATTTTCACTGCAAAACGTGCACTGTATCATGTAGCAACTCTGCGTCTTTTTATGTTTGCGTCCACATTAAATCCATTCCACTCACGTTATCAGGAGAATACAGTAGCCTAAATTTTATTTCGAACACTTACTTTGGTCTCACTCATTGGATCCAAATAACAGAAATAGCAAACTTCAAGAAATAGTAGGGTAAGTTAAGCTATAAGCGCACAATTAAATATGACCAAGGAAAAAGGAAAAATGTTGAAACTATTTCAGCTTGTGTAGGCCTATCAGGCCTATGTGTAGTGCTTTCTGAACATATTGAACACACTTTTAATGATAATTTTGTGATAATTTTGGTCACTATAACCGTGAGACTAAATTTTCATACCGTTACATCCCTAGTGTGTTGTTACTGTGGTGGCTAAAAAAGACCACTACAATCATTCCAGATTGAACATACACAAAACATTCAAAGGCAAGTCATCTGACTCAGACACAGAGAAAACACAGACACATACAGAAATGCTTTCGCAATTGAGCAGCATAATGCAATCGGAAAGGGTTTAATCTCTTCCCATTCCCCTTTCTGTTATTGCTTGGCCCACAGTGATCTCACTCGTGCTGCAATTTACACTTAAATATTTCTTTTCAGGTTGAGGGGAGCTGAAAGCAGTCGGGGTCAGGAGGATGTTCAGAAGTCTGATGAAACCGATAATATCACAGGCTCATTTCAACGCTCTGCACACCAAAAGCCGTGATCTGTCAGCTCTCACAAACACCACCCTGAAACTCCCTTTCTACAAATCAGTCAAACCCGCCAACACACTGTGCACATTTGCAGGACCAGTGCGATTTCCCGACCGGATTAGAACAGCCACGATATGCACTTGCTATTTTGCCACATGCCGCAGGTCTTGTCATCTATCCTCTTCACACTTGGTCCAGCAGGAATGGATCATTACTGCAGTGCAAATTGTGTAGTGCTGTAGGCCACATGGATGTCCTCTTGAGGAGGTAGATAAATACTGCTTGTAGGAAGCCCACTAAGTGTGGTAAGAGAGATGCTCAGTGGAGGTACACCTGCTGTTATGAGCCTGGGACTCTGGGAATTACATGCCCATTAGTGCAGACACACGACCATTCGTCATGTATATGATCTCTGAGCGTCTGACGATCCAAGAGAACAGATGAAACCTAGTTTACTAATGTAGACATGTCCGCAAGTGGATTACAATCTGCTGTAGCTCTGTATGTTATCGAATCAGAGGGGAGTTTAGACCATCCATTATGCTCCTGGAACAGCTTCCGTATGTGGAAAATGAAGGTGTTGTAATTATCAAAGCACAGCATATTATTCAGGCAAGCATACACACACACACGTGCACACACAGTCAACAAGATCCTTTTTTGGTGAAGCACGTTCAAGCTGTGCTCATATGAATGTGAGTTCAAGGCTCATCAGCTCACAGCATAGAGGACCAATGGAGTAGGCAGGTGTTGGTAAAAACATCAGTGGCTCACTGGCCATTTTTGCTGTATATGACACACACATTTGTTTCATTTTAAAGTAAGATGTTATGATTACACGGTTGCTGAGAGGCATTATTATACTTTGAATCAATCTTTTATTTTTCAGAGACTACCAAAAATATGGACAACGCCCAGCTGTTCCTAATTTAATACCCTGAAAGAATAATGTCCTCTTGGTACAGGAGTACACCCACTCATAATTAAATCCACACACACACAGTCATGTGAACAGTTCCATTTGCAAGAGAAGTTTACATCAGAGCACAGCCCATCCACCATGAGAGTCTGAAAGCACTCTTCTTGTTCCGAGAATAAGGCTTTCCTTTTAGGTCCAGCTGGCTGTGCAGCATGTTGCATGAAGCAAATAAGGTTTTGATGGCGTTGAAGTGGACCCAACCCAAATTTTCTTCTCTCCACGAGTGAGATGCGTCTATAATGCATCTCCTAATGCATCTTTGGTGACAAGTGCTTCATCAGTACAAAAAAAAACCTGTGGAGAAAAGGATGGTTCTCCTCATGACGTACTGTTGCAAACCATCACAGCTTGGTCACACTCAGCCATCTGACACCTCCACCAAACACCCTTGGACAGAAAGAGTATGGGTGAAAGTAGAGGGGAGAGAGAAGGGTGGACGTGGGTCTTTTCAAGTGAGACCGGATGAGATAATGAGAGTGAAAAAGCACTTGTGATTCAGGTGCAACAGATGGGGTCTGGCCCAAAGAGTGGGACTCCGCACCCTGACCTCTCCACCATGGTCCACCCATAGTGCCTGCGTTGAGCTGGCCTTGCTACCCCCACACTCTGCCCATAGGGGTCTGCTGGGTTATGGGGCAAACAGTGCACCTGGTGACTGACTGTCTGTGAAGGCAGATTGTGAGGCTGATGTGGGTATGGTCTTCTTAACCAGGCCAGTAGCTGAGTTCCAGTATCCATAGGAAATGGCCTTGGTCTTAGCTTAACAATTGAATTGTTTCATATGTGCAGTGTTGAGGCAGGGCTATCTTACTTACCTTTTTTTTTACCAGCTTCACAAATCAATGCCAACTTCATGCTTGAAGATATTCAATTGTAGCTGTCATTTCCTTTTTTTACCTGCAAATGCCACCTGTACAGACAATAGCAATAAAGTCTCATTATTTTATGTTGTTCCCTCTGTCTGCTACCACTGATTTAGAAGTTCAGCCTCCGGCAATGAGTTGATCTATAGATATGTGGTTAAGCCTTCAAATCTATTCAAAAACAACTTAAAAATGAAATCATAATATATGACTTTTGCTGGAAGGAAAAGGCATGATGACCTCAGTTGCTGGCACAAGGCAATATTTTGTTTCTGACGTAAAACTATGTTAAAAAATGTGTAGTAAATGGAAATGATTAGAATCAGTAGATAACTGAAGTGGCTGATTATGTTTGATTCTCAGGCAGAAATCAGCCTGTCAGGCTGAGACACGAGAGAGGCAGAGCAAAAGAGAGAGAGAGAGATTTTGAAAAGAGACGAGAAGAAAAAGAACAGAGGCATGGAGAAAGAAGACAGAAACAGCAGCAGATTGCCTCTTGAAAAGGGGGGGAGAAGTGAAAAGAGGTGAGGACTGAAAGACTTCCCCTGCGAGGTTGCGCGGCATTGTTTTCCTCCTGGACTTCCGTGACAAACAATGAATAAGCAATGTTACACGAAGAACCATAACAGTCCAGAGATACGTGGCAGAGGAGCCACTGAGTAATTGAAGTGCCTTGTTTTCTCGGGCTGGATCTCATTGTCAGGGAGAGATGAGAAAGAATCACTGGAATACAGAGAGAGGTGTGTGTGTGGAGGGAGGGGGGTTTGGGGGTGCTCAAGTCCAGAAACACCACTTCGGCACAGCCATTACATGGCCAATTCCCAACCACACACCCAATCCCACCCCCCTGTCAAAATCGGGGAGTGCTGAAGGGAAATACAGACACCGTGGGTTACCACATACCACTGAGCAATGATTACCAATTGTTACAAGACATGCTGTTTTTGAAGTGCATTGAAGGTGTGATTTCCAGGCAGCAGATGACGTGCAGTGACAATCAGGTTTGATTTGGACAGCCATGGCGCTGGGATGGCGGGAGGTTCCTCTGCAGTGTTGTGACATTTAATTGCTGGCCATTAGTGCGATCACTGACGTGTGTGATGAGGTTGCATGTGCTGTGGGCTGAGTGGGCTTCCTCCTGCACTATCTATTTTTGGTGTTCATTGTGTTGCCCTCAAGGGAGCTTGTCAGCACAGGAGCCTGGTAGTGCAACTCCTTGGGAGCTCTCTGGGAGTGTCTGACACATCCCTTTCATGCACTACATCTCCCATCTGCCCCCTCAGGCCCTCACTGACCGCCGCGACATCCCCAGCTGCCCTCCATGACTACCAGGGTTAAGGCATCCGGTAAAGCACCCTGCTGCCTGGCCAGTCAGTATCTTTCCTCTGTGTGGGTGACAAGCAGAGTTATACACTCGTTGCACTCGTCTGGCATTTAAACTCGTAGGCAAGGCAAGCGACGGAAGTAAGACATGGCCCAGAAACTATCCTTGAGCTTTTGTCCACTGAGGGCTTTGAGAGCACATCCTGAACACCAAGGCAAAAATGAAGCCAGGTCCTTCTTCTTTGGTCTTTCTGCTCAATGCATGGCAGCCTACCTCCATGTGAACTTGCTTAAGCAGCTGTATGGTTTTTTTCCCACTCCAACACCTTGGGTCATTGCAGTGACCGCATACATCTTGTCCAGCCTTTATTCACTATATTCTCTCCCTGAAGGCTGTCTATTCACATGCCTTGGTATTCTGATTCTGAGTCTTTATTTCTGATTCTGAGTATTTACAGAGCGATGATAAGGGTGACACTAAGGGCTTAACAACATCCAGACATCATGGTGTGGGTTCATATGAGCAGATCCATTTCCCATTGTCCATCAAGAACTTTTGAAAAAATCTGGAACTGTTCTGCATCAACCCAAGGTTAAAACCAATTGTCGTCAGATGCAATTGACTCACGTTATACTGTATGCATGACATTGTAATATCACATCACATTTTAACAAAAATCCTACGCCTCCTTAGAAATCTCCAGCAGATCGACTAAAATATCTGTGAAGGTTAGATGCCTTTATTTCTGCCCTCGCTCCCTTTCACATACCACCTCCTCTCATTCACATGATACCTGTTGGGCCATGGCCCTTTTCCTCCTCCATTCAGGCCTGAAAAGAGGGCCTGTCGTACTTCCACCTTTCTGTGTTCTTTTATGTCGAGCCAGTCAGAGTCGGGTGAAGCTGCTAGACGCCATCGAGACGCAACACGGACGCACGCGCTGCCTTCCTGCTGCGACTTAGCCGAGCGTGACCACCAATCAAAGCTGTCAGGCTGCATCTTGTCAAACGTCATGTCTCATTCACTTTGAATCCATGACGTGGGAGACCCAAAAAGTGTCTCCAAACAAGTGAGGCAGGAAATTGTGTTGACTTCCTTACAAACAAAGGGACACATGTTTATCACTTCTGTTTCGTGTTCTATTAATCATAGCAGAGCTAATACTGTGTACATATATAGGAGATGTTTTCTTCAAGGTTAAAAGTGAAATGTGGTTGAAAGGCATCATGACGTATAATAGCGGTTTGTTTGGGGAATGTGAACAGGGTACACAGTAAACATGAGTTTACGACTCTGCTCCCCATGCTGAATTCTCAGCACGCTTGCTGTGAAGTTCAGGTTTATCTATAAATTCAACATTGCATCTAAGCCAGCTGCCAGCCTGTTGATTTCCAGATGAGGTCCTGCTGGCTTGTAATTGCAAAACAGAACCATGTAGGCACAGATAAGTGTGTGATTACCAATCACTGACAGCTACAAGCAAACTGGCAATCCTACAATCACATTGCTACAGCAAAGATGTGCTGCCAGCACACCATGTTCATCTCTCATTCATACCAATTTTACGGCTCGGTTTAGTGATTTCCAAAGAGAGGATCTGCGCCTTTGACGGTGGCTATTGTCTTTGTCAGTGCGTAGGCTCCAATACAAGTAACTCAAAAACCGAGTTTCACATTAAAACGTGATTTCTTGGCTCACCTGACTATACAGGTAAACTAAAGTGCAAATGCAAACGTTTCGGGTGACCCCATCCTCAGTGCAAATTCCCAGCAATCAGAGTTCACAGCATATAAAGGACATGACATCATTAACAGGATTCAAATGGACCAATCACAGTATACTTGACCAAACACTCAATTAGCAATCAATTAACATGCACCAGAGACTAACTACATTTTCAATCCTCCATTCCAGAAGCAAAACATTATCAACACTCACATACTGCATCACCTTACAAGTGCATATTACAGGAGAGACATTAATATTAGTCACACTCAAATGTCAATGTTTATAAAAAACAAGTCAGGTCAAAGTCTTCGTTGAGTCCTCCAGGAGACAATGTGCCCATGTAAAAAATCCAGCGTGCTTCACATTGTCGAAGTTTGCTTTCCACGTCACGGCTTCTGCGGGTGGGTGATAGACGTTCAATTCCCACTACCTCTAAGTCACTCATCTTGTGCTCAGCCATGGAGAAGTGTCTGGCCACTGATGATCTATTGTCCTGTCTGTGGATGGCAGTCCTGTGTTAGTTGATTCGGATTCTCAGTTGCCTGTTGGTCTTGCCAATGTATTGTAATCCACAAGGACAAGTTAGTAAATAAATTACATTTACAGAGCTGCAAGTTATGAATTTGTTGATTGTATATTCTTTACTTGACTTTGAGCATTTGAATTTATTGATTTTGACTGCTCGGTTTAGGAAATATTTTTGCATTTGTCAGGTCATGCTAAAATGTAATTTACAAACTATCCAGGCAATAGATCATAGGAAAACGTATCAATATATTTTAGCACCAATACATTTGTATCCATCAATTCTTGGTATCTAGAGAAATTCAATGAACTGACATATGCCAAGTTGGCATCCATTGAAATAAAAAACACTGATTTCCTGCTCTACTCTCAAAAAACGTTTCATCGGCATTCATAGCTCTGTGTTGGAATCCCAACACCCTGGGGTCCATCAGGACTTGACCAACAGATAAAACTATCGCCATTGCTAATCTTCCAGCAAAACAAGCACTAAAAACATCTTTCCCCCAGAGTGTACCCTCTCTCCATATCAACATCCCCTAAGTCCCAGCAGCAACGGCAAAAAGAAATCCTGGGTCTGGATGCCGGCTGTTGTAGAATTAGCAGTACAGCAGGTGGTCTAACGCACCCCCGCGTCTGTATTTGGTCAGGTGACTTCCCCTCGTCACCACTTGGAAGTCTCAGCTTAATCCTCACTGAAGCCCGAGGTCCCCACCCTGAGCATGCTCGAAATAAACAGCCTACAGTGGTGCGGGCTCTGGGAGGTGGGACACCCGCCGGCTCCTCTCTGATAGTGCTGCAGGATGCTGCCTTTTTTGATTGTGGGAGAGGGGGCCATTATTAATTATAGACAAAAAGGCAATTAATTAATTTCTCTCTCCCCTCCTCCTCGGGCATTAGATCCTCTTCACTTCCGCTGTGCTCCGCTCTTGCCTCCTACATCGAGTGCTACAACGCGGGGAGCAGGAAGGGCCATATACGGGCCCAGATTGGCACTCATAACTAAATCATACATGTGTGCCAATGCTGCGTTAACCTTTGGGGAGATGCGGCTTTGGGACTGACGCCTGCCCTTTGTTGTCTGACACATGGCTTCGTCGAGAGGGATGCGTCCCTGCCGAGTGCCAGCGTTTATGTGTTCCCAGAAGCTGGGCCCTGAAGCCCCGCTCAAAGGCTGAGCCGAGCACGCGCTGAAATATTCATGCACGGCGTAATGGGTTTGATGCCACATATTTGTGAATGTCTATTGAAGTCATAGCTCACTGTCAGTGTTTGGTGGCACTTTGGCTGGTACTTTGGGCAGTTTGGAGTTCCTTTCATACCTGGGTCAATGTTAATGCATTGCTTTCCTTTACTCGTAGGATTCTGAAGGCCAAACATATGAGCAAGAACAGCTTTAATTAAACAAGTTATTTATGTAATTCACTACTATTACAAAACCGAATCAAAACACAATAATCATTGCTCACTTCAGGTAATTAATACATCCATCTCACTTTGTTTTGTGCATATGAACAGTTAATCCTCTCACCTGATAGTGCCATTCCACTTCCAGTCATGTAAGGCTGTTTACTGACTCCATGGGTCTGAGGATGCCTTCAATCAATCTAGGTTATAAGAGATCACACGGAAAAATGCCCCCAATCTGCCGCCTAATGCCCATCAAGGTAGATCATCGTCTCAGTCCCTTGCGGTTTCAAATCAAACATTCAGCAATTCCAATTAATTTATGTAGCTGGGCAAAGTGTCAACTGGGTGTACTGTGATATCTTAAGGAAAAATGAAAGATTGTCTATTGAGACATCTGTGATAGCTGTCAGAATCACTTAGGTGGATAGTGGTGGGAAAATGTTCCCTGCAGTATTGTAGGGCCAGTCTTACAGCACCTTATTCTCTATCCACAAGAGAGAGACGAGACTGTGCGGTTCCCTTACTACCATCTCCAAAATCATTATGCATCCCTAATGAATATTCTTCTTACTGATGTGAATTCCTCACTACTGTGATTAGAAATATATAATAATCACATCTTCAAAATCACTAAATACACAAAATACTAAAACACTGTTATTTGGATAAGACATAGCATTTATTACGCAAGTGTAAATTCTGACAATCGTGATGTCCATGATACAAATGTCCTGAGTATGTCTTACAGAGATGGTGATGACAGGGTGATGATGTGCAATTGCCCTTTCCACCTTCCCAGGGTGGACCTTGACAAATGGATGCCCCTGCTAATCAACTCAGCGTGTAGCCCGTCAGATGGCTCTTCAAGATAGTTATGTATGCTTTGAAAGGCTGATCCAGATGCTATCTTTCAAATTACTTCCTCAAAACATTACATAGTCTTTAGTATCTGGAAATAAGCTGTTCACAAGGCCAAAGACACAGTAAGAACCTACTTAGCCGAAAGAGGACTGCAAATAGATTAACTGCAAATGTAGAAGTCAACAAAGCTGACATTTGGAGAGATGTTATTCCAGAGAGTTAAATGATCCAAAAGTAAGAGGACATACATGGTCCAAGGCTGAATTATTCAGACCCATCCACAGTTGCACACTAGTACTAAAGTTACTCAATTTATGTTTAAAGTTTATCATATCAGATGAATGTCTGAAAGATGAGATGCATATATTTATGCCATCATATAATCAGCACTACGAATTTCTCCTTTTAAGGGGAAGGCGAACACCTTTGATGTCAAGACTGTGCTGCGTGGTCAGTGATGATGGTGGGCATAAAGCCTCAAACCACACCTACACCACAACGTCTGATTGGTTCAGATTGATTCGACAAATCCTCGCCCATCATTTAACAATAAGGGGTGAGACTCATTCTTTCAACGGACTCGCTCTATTGCACCCAGAGCAGGATTAGAGCGCTGAACTTCGCCAACGCGTCCAGGTCTCTACTGGATCTATTCCATAGTGTTATCACCTCAGGTAGGCACCAGTATAGAATTGCGCACTGGTTTCACACTTTTAACGCACAAGCCGTCGCTGTTTGCTTCGTATTCTCGTTTATTTCGCACTAAATAGTCTATAATGCTGCATAGGGTAGTACAAGAACGGCGCCAAAAGGATCCATGATTTATCCATGGTATTGCTAAGCAAGTTATGAGGTGTTGTTCCTGCCTTCAAATATGTTATTCGTGAAAATTCTACCGGAATAATTCAAAACCAGCATTAAATTGCTTCGGTTTTAATTTAGAGTTATATAGACTTGTTTGTTTTCACTCAAACCAGTGGTTTGGGAAATGTGTTATTAGTACTAGAAAATAGTTATTTCAAAGTAAACTTTTCAATAATTCCACGCAGGCTATAGATGTGGATATCACAGTCTGTTTTTGCTTCATGAAACAATTGTTTTGACGCATTGAAGGCGCATCTGGCACCCGAGTCAATAAACAATAACAGAAATGCTGCAATTAGCTCAAGTTGATGTTTTGAAAAACTACATGAGGAAAATATGAATGCATGTTCTTTATCAGAATCCGTTCTTTCGGTTGCAACCGATTGCCAACTGAATGGAGGACGCCCTTAGACCTATCTTTCCTGTTGTGTTCTGATTGGGTTTTTCCCTTATATTGTAGGTACCCATTTGAAGATGATTCGAGGATTACTGCTGGTGGTATTTTTTCTCGTCACTGAACCCCCTTTCTGTCAGTCAAGCTGCATAGAGGTCGAGGCGCAGGGATCGAGTTCCGATGTAAGTTATGTGATACATGTGTTACGGATACATTTTGACTATATTTTGCAAAGTTATGGGTGTCGCGAGTGTCGCGAGTTAGACTAATGACAATGACTGCTCATTCAACAGGACACTCCAAGCTTTCGGAATCCTCCGCGGGAGTTACTGAAGAGATATAACGACTTAGACTATGACAGCTTCGTGGGTTTAATGGGGCGCAGGAGCACCGGTGAGTGTCTCTGTTTGCTCATAAAAAAAGCTCTAGGGGACCGCGTATAAGCAACTAGTTTTAACTGCATAGAATAACAAGATAAGCCTTTCTTATTTCCCCCCTTCTCTAGATACTGAAGAAATACCATCCCCACTCAAAAGTAAGATGGTTCAAGCTTTGTCAAAATGATTAGATCAGTCATGTGCTTTCCTGGAGGCAAACGTCTGATGGTCTATATTGATAGTAATCGACATATCTGGGTGCCCATATGTCTTACGTGTCATGTTTTTTTGTAATTCAGGAGAAATGCATGATATTTTTGTTGGACTAATGGGTCGCAGGAGTTCTGACACAGGTACGTGCTTCAGTTGGAATGAGTAGCATAATCTGAATAATTAGCATACTGACATTGTTAGAAAATGCCTGATATGCCTGTCAAAAAATCTACATTATTTCAGAAGTACACCCCCGAAAGGAGTTGTTTCGTTCAATCACTGTCTGCATTTACAGGCACCGGACGTCCCTGGAGAAAGGACTACCCAGGAACAAGAGGCATCTTCTTCAGCAAATGCAAGCAGAGGTAAGGGACGATACCCGCTTTATGAAATGCATAAATCGTCCGTGGTCTGTGTCCTCAATTATACGGAATGAGCTACTGTCTTCTTTCTCTCCTCTGTAAATGGGAAGGATCTGTTTAATTACGACCATATGAGACAGTGATTATATAAAAGATGATTTCCCTTGCAACTAGTTTATCTACCTTCTAAAGCGACCATTAACAACTTAACGATAATTTATAACCATATAAAGTGATTAACTCTCTTATTAACTTAGATCGTGTTACACAAAGTTTTTATTTCTTTTGCTCATATTGTAATGGCAAATTATGTAAGAAATATTGGGTTATTATGCGGTTCTTTTGCAGGTTTCGTCGTGGATTATAGTCCTGCTTCTGCTGCCAAGGAGACATCTTCAATATTTAGGCAACGTATTTTTCAGACATGCTTTCATGTAAAAAGAAAAAAAACATTTCTTCTACAGAAACACTGCAAAGGCATACCTTTATGTAATTATGAGAAAGATAATTTATACATTGAAACAATATACTGTGACAAACCAACAGTTTGTATATTTGCAGATACACTCTCCAATTGCCGTTTGCTTTTTTGATTATGTATGTACCACTGTTTTAATTTATTTCCCAGACTTATTCTGAATTGACCTATTTTTTGTAAATAAACACTATTTAATTTACTGTTGTGGTAATTAAGTACACTGTGGGTCTAAGCCTTTACTGGCCACACAACATCCATCATCATATTTAAACCAACAAACAACAGTCGTGGTGATTAATCACAGTCGGATTGAACCAAACAAAAATTGAGTTTATTGTAATAAAGTGACAACAACATAACAAGGATAAGAACTCTATTGAGCAAAACATCAGGTATCCTTCCAGCTATTTTAAGCATGCTAAGTCAGTGTCTCCAGAGAAGTGGATTTTACAGAGATTGAAGCAGTCTCACCACAGCATAAGGAGAGCACCATTTGCCAGTGCATTTTAGTTATGACTAAATGTCATACTGAACTCCACCTGGGTGCCAGAGAGTTCTGGAAAAGTCAAACTCAGTTTTCTTGTTCATACCCAGGTTACAACTAAATTCTCTCACCCCCAAACACGATGGGATTGTCACTGTCATTCTCTCCTTTAGAAAAATAGGCCGCTTTAATCTGTGTTCAAATCTCTAGTTGAGTAAAGCCAACCAGTACCTGTTCACAACAGTAACCATCGATAACGGAAGAGAGACATCCTTCTGTTCCTATTAACAGAACAAGATGTCATTCAACAGTAACCTGTCTAGACAATGCCCATAAAACTGAGAGATGACTGCTTGACCAAGGAAAAGCCCAAAACTGTTCTACACACAGGTCCATAAGCAGTCCAAGGAGGAAAGATGTTGGTGTCATGACCACTGTCATTATGGTTCACACTCAAAAGAAGAAATCATCTACCAGTACAATAGATTGTAGTTGCATAGATGTAATATTGTCATAAAAATATTTATCTGTAAGGTGAATGGAGACAGGACAACAGAACAACAATAATCAGTATCCACAAATGCATTATGCGTATTCAATCACTTTATAACAAAGTCATAATGCCATAATTCTTAAGTGATGCCCATATGTTTATAATTATTACTATTCGTAAACGAAACACTGCCAGTAAAATAAGGTCCAAACATATTTGATATGATGACAATAACACTCCTTATAATTGTAGATAATACAATTTCTTACATTAATGTATATGTAAGGCCTCCAATTGTTCTGCTGGTTTGAGGGCTGGATTCATAACACATCATTTACCCATCAGTGCATCAGATCTCCTGTCAGATATGTGTGCAAGACATATACAACTGTGTCAGCAACATGTTTGTGATCAGGACCATGTTTGTTTTTTCTGGATGGCTAATACACAGTAACCGGTTCCTTCTGTAAGAAAGCCTGTAGATTTGCCTCAGTTATGCACTCAGATGTGCATCTTTTTTACCATAACTGTAAACACTATTTACACATTCTTCAATGTGTAATCTTTAAGCTCATTTAGGTAACACATGCAATTAATACAAGATATTCAAGGCATCACCCTCTGAACGCAATGAGCTCACGGTTTTCATGGTGAAAGCCACATACAGTAACACACCAATCAGAACTGCAGAATCGATAAATAAGAGAGAAATTAAATTCATCATCATTCATCAAGTGCTCATATGTGGGATTATTATGATAAAGCTGGACAATGAGTGCAGCAAAATATATAGTGTGCCATTTCACAACTGCACCCATTTTCAATGTAATTTGCATTGGTGTAACTGCTATGTGTGTGTGTTATACTGTGCGGTATAGAACAATATAACATTTGGATTTTGGTCTCATTGGGCCCTATTTTGACGATCAGAAACGCAGCGCATAACGTATTCTTATCATGACGCAAAGCTTATTCCTGGGCAATTCCACGCAAAACTGTCACATCCATAACGCCAACTAAATACCATGGCATTGTGTTGGCATTATGGATGTGACAGTTTTCAATAGTCCTCTTATCTTGGACTCAAATTTTTCGCCATGCGCTTCTCTTTTATCAAACAATGCGCCCAGGGGTGTGGCAATTAACAACCTAAGGTGTGGTCTGGTGCATTATCTAAATCTAAAAATCGCTATCTTACACAGGGGCGTAGAACAAGATCCTGGGCCCTATGCATAGGCAGTCCTGATGGGCCCCCCTGTCCCCCCATGCATATAGTCCAGACTTTTCAAGGGCCCTCTTCCCCCTTGGGGCCCTGGTAAGACCCAGTTCGACACCCCTGATCCTACACCATCTAAATGCCACTGACCAAGAAAAACCTGATCTATAGCGAAAGGCGCATATGAAGCACAGCTGAAGACGCACTCTCACGAGATGTAAGCAGCAACTCCTCTGCAGGATAAATGTCCATAGGTTTTTTATTCAGTCATTTGAACATGTAAGTGTTGTAAGGGTAAGTGTTGCTTTTTTCAGGCTATGTTTTCGATGGTAATCCATTGTCAGTCAATAGTGAAAGTAATTAACTGTGTATAACTGTTTTGTAGTTCACTATGACACCACAGTGAAGTTAGTTTCACTTTGCCTATGAGTTCAAATAATAGACGAGTGCAGATGCGTGTAGGCTATACTATGCTAGTTTTTAGTAAAGCATGGTTTAGTGGAATACCTGTTCCATACGGTGTCATGTGCAAGCAGATTCCTTAAAATGTGCCGCTGACTATCAAAATACTGAATGACAGATGTAATTTTCATTGGTTTAAAGGATGTTACACCCATGACTGATTAAGAAACATAAGAACTGCCTTTTTGTGCACGAATGTGGACTGGACTGGAATGTATTTAAGCGTTTTAGATCACCAAAATAGGGCCCAAAGTCTTTTCTTTCCAATTCTATAGAAATGGGTGACATCAGTAATTGCTGAATTATGTTTGTGTTTATGTAGATTTGACAACAGGGGAAACCTGGGGATAGGCAGACAAATGAAGAGAAGAAAATGCTTTACAATAGTAGTCAATATGGACATCATCAACCACACCAAATTCAAACAAGGGGCACTCTAAAATGTCATCATTTCGGATAACATTAGTTTGCATCAGACTGCTTTGCATCATTCCTGATTTTGAACTGAGGGGTATTTCACAAAGGCAGAATTAAGAAATCCAAGATAAGTGATAAAGCGAGGCTTGACATAGCATTGTGTGGTCGTCCAAGTTCAACTCATTTCACTAACGCCAATCCAGGATGAGTAGGAGCGACTAGGACAAGCCAGGTGTAAGTAATTCAGGATACGTGTGCGTTCTCATTTCTCACAAAGTGAACAGCCGCTTTTGATATAGACTAACAATGAAGTAAAGTTGTCCTTTTTTGAATGGGGAATCATGGCTATTTCTGTAAAACAGTGGGAGTAGGTGTGGTAGACCAACTGAATGCAAATTTACGTATACACCCATGTACATCCATGTGTGAGTGCTTGTCCCGGCATGCAACATTAAGAAAGCGCTTGCCACTGCAAAGATGCACATAGTATGACTATATATACTTTTATATTGTCTTTATAACCAAATTAGTTGACAACACCTTTGAAAAATTGACCCTCCACTTCCAATCAACTACTACAGTAGTCAAACTATTCATCAAACGTATATCAACAATAGAAGCAAACAACGAGTATATTTATAATTATAAGGCTACCATAATTAAAATGATAACCATATGGTATTTGGCAGACAATCTGTTGTGTTTTGCGAGTAAATACATGTAGCAAACAGTATGGAATAAACCTCTCAAAAAATCACATGGAGGTCTGATTTGAATGACAGCTGGCTGAACCAATAAGACAACATGATTAACATTAGAATTACAGTAACTGAGCCTGTCTGTTACCCTGGTCGGGATCAGGCTAGGTGCAGAGAATAAATCCCCATGGTAACCTATATGCCATCTCTTTTGTGAAACCAAGTCAAGGCTAAATTCATCCAGGATAACCAAAAAATCCCATCTTAATCCCTTATCTAGATTTTGTGAAATACACCTCTGAAAGCTATAGATTGCATGCCAATGCAAGTGTTGTTTTGAGAACGTGTATGTAGTTTTGAGAAAATGAATGAACTGGCTCTGAAAATGTGTCTCAGCAATGGAGAAAAACTGTGAGTCAGTACTTGTTAGGCCAATAATCAGTGCAAAAACCTCTATCATGGTGAATTATCATATGCTCTAATGAAGAATTTAGTATCGGATATAACCATTACCAGTTCTTTCAGACATGTTTGCCAAAGACATGTGAGGTAACAGCACTGACCTCTACTGAAATTATTCCAAACTGGGTCATTAAGACTCAGTATCAGTAACTGAAACACCTGATGTACAACTCAACTGTGTAACACATTAAGAAACACCTAAGATGTAAAATAATGACACAAAAAAAGCCACAGCTTAATGTACCCATCCTCTAAGGGCTGAAATCAACTGTGACATTCACCATGACGTGAACTCTCCTGTTTTCCCTGCAAGTAATCGAAATGGTAGATTGGTTTGAAAGAATAGAAAACAAACCACTCTGTACTTTAAAGATGTCCAACTCAAAATAGTAAAAGAAGTAATCATCACCTTCCAAGGACACAGAGATGGTCAGTGCATTCACACAAGCATACTAGCACACACTAGCACACTCTGCACAAGCATACTAGCGGCCTCCCACACCACACAAAAGCTACATTATGTGCTTCTCCATTCTTCACTGCAGGAGCACTAATTACAAATTCCCTTTCAAATGAACCGCAAAGCACACACGTCGACACAGAAAGATTGTCCCCAGGGGAGGTTACTGTTTGGGGATTGTGTTCACAGGTTCAGTCCTGTTGTTGCTGGGCGGATGTTCACCCTGCGCTCCCTTCGCCACTGGCAGCCTGTCTGCCGGTGGCCCTGGCTGCCCCTGAGTGACAGCGTTCGTTGGACCTGGCCTCTTTCCCGTGGAATGGGCCTCGGGGCCAGGGTCAATCGCCGCCGCCCCCGCCCTCTCAGTCTGGGTTGCCCTGGTCAGCGCCTCGGGCACAGGGGGCCGGTAGCGGTGCCTGTAGCCGAAGGGCCGCAGATGGTAGGTGTAGTACTCCAGAATGTACATCAGCACGTTGTCCACATAGTGGAAAGAAACGGCCAAGTCTGAGCAGCACTGGGGACCCTGCAGAGAGGCAGAGAAACAGAGCGTCACAAAGGAGGAGCTGCGAAAACAGAACACAAGCTCAAAAATCTCTCACTAGCAGGCAATTGAGGAGCTCCAGCACAGTGTTTCATTCAGAGCAGGATATACGTTGGTGGTACGCTCGGGTAACAGGTCATTCAGGCTTGAGGCTGATTTGTGCTTCTGCGTCAAATGGATGGTGTAGCCCTCTGCATCACCGTGTACAAGCCCTGGCCCTGCAAGCTCCAAGTCCTACGCCGTTGCCTGATGTGCACCTCCTAAACAATTTGTGTGTGTCTTTGTTTTGAGGCGATGCAGACCGCAAGGACTGTGATTGGTCATCTCGCCCTGTGTGTTGATGGCGAGCTGCTTCACGCAGCCTACTGTGGGTAGTAGCAACAGGCTAGTTTGCTGACATAAGCTTTGTAAATAAATGTAGACATATTTCGGCTACAATGACAGCAGGGTTATCCGATTGTAAAGTGTCTATTTGTCAGTAATGTTTTGAAATCAGCACTTTGTTTGCAGTTGTGGAAGGTTGCTTGGTAACATATTAACATAAACTGGTTGGCAGACACCTCACAAATAACTTCAGACCTTTTTTCTGGTTACAATAACTTGGTCATTGGAAGATACTGCGTCTATTTCTTGATAACATTTACAAAATCTAAGCAAGAAAAGGCCAAACAAATAACATTAATAAACCATTCTGACTACCATTTTGGTGGTGAGCGACACAGACACAGGAAATGCAGAACTTCAAAGGTTCAGGCAACAGTCATTGGGTGGAGTTGACGCAGTAGCATTTATCAGCCGTTACATTTCTCGTGCCTACATTATCTTTATTTCTGAGCACATGATTCCTGACTAATACACTTCAAGTGGCAGACCACAATGCACTAATAATCAAAGTGCAAAATACTGCTTAAAATTGTTGAAAGCAAATGCAATCATTGCTGTCTGTCCCTACAATCATTTGCACGTTAAATTGATCTGCATACAAATGCAAAGACAGTGAAGAGTGGCAGTGTTCATAATTATCTGACACGCTTTTCACTCTCAAAATTATTGCCATTTACATAATACATTCATGCTGTACAATTCATGGTTGAGCCTACGACAGAACCCAGATGATATTGGGTATTTTTCCATTATACTACACAAACGCCGTACAAATGGGTCCTCATGCAGTATAGAGCTGTAAGAGAGATAAAATCAGGTTCATCTCCTTGGGCCTTCCCCAAAGACTACAATCTGCCATCAGGTAATTGACACAAGATGACTTAATTCTGATGTGAAGATATCGGGCTGAAGTAAGTTGCAAGCTGGCTGGCTGCACAAGCTTCCTTTTCCTGTGCTGACTACAGAGTGCATCACATTCAGAGTCAGGTCTCACTTCTGCACATTTTCAGTTTACTTTCATTGTCTGGTAGTTAGCATAATATCTGATAAATATCTGGGCCAGTGGACAAAACAAACACATACCAGCTGTTAGATTTTAGTGGTTTTCTGTATGTCATTCTTTTGGTTCTTTGTTTAATACTGCAGAAACTGCGGGGAGAGGATGTTTATTGTAAGCAGACAGAATGTTGTCACCTTACAATAGCAAATGGTGTACCTAACTAATTGTTCCCCCACAAGACGTCTTAATTGAATAAGGCTATATCACTGCCTGTTTGCCCCCCTCCAATTTGACCCCAGACATGAATGTATATTCTGGTATTATAATTATCCAGGAGTTCAGATCTTTGCTTCAGTTCATTACCTTGGCTTCACCTTACAACACTGTGCTGTGCTGTGCTGTGCGTACAACAGGGTTATCAGAACTCTGTTGTTACATCCAGAATAAAGAACTATTCTTTCGCAAGCCAGCCTCAAGTTTTACCTGCTCTTGACTACACTGGAATCTACTCGGTCAACTGTGTCTCCATTTGGAATTAAGGAGACAATTTTAATAGCATTCTTCACAGCATTCACTGCTGGTTTGAAGCTTAAAACATACCCTGATTCATTTTCTTTTAAGTCGCAAGTGAAATTGGCTGTACAGCACGGTTTTATCAAGCGCATCCAAGAATAATCCAGGTGCAGGATCGTAGATACGGTTACAAGACAGAGTGAAGATCCGCACACTAAAGAGCTCCTACTGAAGTATTTTTTATTTTGGCAACGTTTCAAGCCCTTACGGCCCTTCCTCAGACGTCTGAAACGTTACCAAAATAAAAAAAATGGGAGCTCTACAGTGTGCGGATCTTCACTTTGTCTTGTAACCAAATGAAAACCTTGAGGATACTTATTACTTGCCTCTACAATGGGGTAGAAGCAGTAGTTCCAGTACCAGAAGCTTTTATGGAACTTCCCTGTCAGGTGGTGCTCGGGGACAAATGGGTGGAACGTCTCCCGGTGGAGCGTGTCCCTGGAGTCACCCGCCAGCACGCCCATCTTCTCCATGCACTGGCCCAAGGCCAGGTCCTCCACCGAGGTGGTGTGCGTGCACACCTTGGTGCGGAAGCCCTCCACGAAGCGCCGCAGGGCCTCCTTGCTCAGCACGTAGCCTGCTCCCCCACTCATGTAGCCCTGCTTGGCGTAAGGCTTGAAGCGCTTCCCGAAGTAGATGGGCTCCTCGGGCGTGTGGTTGGACAGGACCCAGCGCAGGTTGTCCACCACCACAAAGGTGTCATCGTCGGCCTTGAGAAACCAGTCGGCCTCGTCAGCGTGGTTCTTCAGGGCATAGTGGAAAGCCTTGATGGTCTTCCAGTAGAGCTGGTCGCGGCCCTCCCCTGTGCCCAGGCCCACGGCCGGCAGGTCTGGATCCTCCTCAGAGCTCATGAAGAGCAGAACGTTACAGTGGCGGCTCCACGTGGCCTTCACATGCCAAGCCTTCGTCCGCAGGTTGCTGGGCCCTGTCATCACCCAGCACAGAATACGCACTTTCTTAAACAGCTCATCTGCAACAAGGCTGTCTTCACCTGCATAGAAACACAGGGAAGGAAAGAAAAACTCCAGTCAAACCACATGTGCAACCATAATCACAATTCCAGTCATTGCATTGTTTTAATTTCTTTGTTCCCGTTTCTCATTTCTTCATAGTTTTGCACTACACTTCACTGCATTTGTCAAATGCAAGTTGCCCTGTTATCTTGGCTACTGTACTGTACTGTGTGCCCTTTTCACTCCCTTTGCCTACACACTGTTGACAGAGCAATAGTCAAACACTCAATCACACACATGGCACATACACAGGCATAATCATCATTGTTATAGGTAATATGCTTTTATTAACACCCATGTTTACCTAAAGAGGAGCATGAAACAAACCTAACCAGTTGCTAGCTAAAAAGCCTTAGATGTTCTTTCATACTCTGGCTTTGGGTATGTTGTTGGCAAAAGAGTCAATGGTGTTAAGTTTACTGCAACTACTGCAAGCTGCCCTTCTAGTGGCTTATTAACTATGATGTTTATGGTCTTTGTGTGCCAAATCCATTGCACACCTGGTCTCAAAGGAGAGAAAACTTCAAATTAGAAAAACTTGCCATCTGGGTGGAAAATGCTTGATCAATTTAACACCATATTCACTGAACAGCTCCGAACCAACTGTGTGTATGGCGTCTGTGAGAGTAGTCTAAAGAGGCATGTCACAGGACTGTGTAGCCTGTTTCTTGGTGTTTTAAGCCCCCAACGTTGTCTTCAAGGCAGCGCCGCCTGGAATGCGCTAGGGTAAGGCATGAGTTAAGGTTAGGGTTAGGATTAGATCACTTTAAGACGATGGTGGCAGCGCTGCCTGGAAGACGACGTTGGGGGCTTAAAACACCATCGAGCGTGTAGCCTACCTTTTTCATGTGGGTGTCTCAGGTTGACCAGAGCTGCCCCCTCCACCTTCCAGTCTCTGCTGCTGCCACTGCCTTCCCTCGCTACCCCAGTATCGGGCCCACTCCCTTGGGCTCCTTGACCGCTGTGAAGCTTGACTCCTGTGACCGCTGTGAAGCTCCGCACAAACCACGCCTGCCGCAGAAAGAAGTACAGGGTGCAGAAGCCCACGATAAAGCCCAGGAAGAAGGCACAACGGGAGCTTTGGCTCTTCATGACCCCCATTACCAGACCCTCTGCTTAGTCACTGCATGCCTTCAGAGAGAATACACAAGGAGCGAAAGAATATGAGAGCTGATCAAGTGTGACACACAGTAGGACTGCACTTGGAACTATGCGTCTGTTATCTTTGACAGCAATAGTCCTGTTTGACTTTGTCGTCACATGATCTACTGGAACCACAAACAATTGTCTAGGATAAGGAAGCGGAAGCACTAATTTAATCATAAACATTATGTTAACTTACTGGGTCTAATATGGCTTGCACCTGACATACGTTTCTTCAGATTTTGAACAATCTGATTTGACGCGAATTTTGAACGGCTGGGTTAATATTTGTTGAATATGACCTCCGATTGTGGGTAAATGGTTGACCTTTGGTAGATTATTGCTGGGCCCTCACAATTTTGCAATACCTCTGCAACAAGGCTAAGTACTTTTAAGAGTGTTATCTGGCTATCTCAGGTCGCTAATAAATCTAAAGGGTATTTAAAGGTTCACCCAGGGCAAGAATAGGGTTCTCTTTGTCCAGTAGACTATGCATGAGACCGCTAGTTTCTCACATATCGCAACATCTAAAGATCTCAGTTCTTTATCGCAACATCTTTTTCATAAAAGTAGTCTCTATGTATCAAAGAAAGACAGTGTTAACAATAGAATAACAGACATTTAACAATAGAATAAGATATCAATAAGCTTTCCTCCAAAGTCTTCGTTCGTAGCCTACATGCATATCAAAATGCGTTCAACATAATTTCGAACGACAAATACAAGCACGTAACCTTCTAGTGATACATAGTTGCAGTCAATAGGCTACAATTGTAATCGTGAACTTTATTTATTGGCTAAGAATGTGTTTACATTCGATTGTTGATATTGGGCAGCGTAACATAACATAACATAACATGGTTGTTGTTAGTCTTTTTCTGCCGCAGCGTTTGATTTGGTCTGAATTTGTAAATAATCTGACAGACGGCACATACACGCACGCTCTAAATGATTAGCGGGTAGACCACCATCTCACCTTAAATGTTGCCAGTAGGCTATTGACACTGCACATTGAGTTACTACAGCAAAACGCACCAGTTGAAGTCTCTAAGGGCTCTTGTCTTGAGATCGGAGAACAGGCTACGTCAGGTGACCTACCGGGTTGACCATGCGTGGTTTCACACAGTGCTATCCAGTGTCCAGGTTTTGTACAGGTCAATACGAAAATTTGGCACTGTGGTCGCCTTAGTTTCGCTGGCATCTTTTTTTTAGACATCCGTGGAAACAGTTCCGTGTTCTCTTTGATATTGCGGATTACACCATGGGGCATTCTGGAGCGATAGTAGCCTACTTTGGCCTAACGCTGTAATCCAACGTTCATCGTTAACAGCGCACGTGTACACTACTCAATACACCAAGCGAGGCCTAGCATTTCACATTCAACACTAACAATTCCGTGAAAAATACTCAACTAGGATCATCACTCTAAGCGTATGTCTGCCTGCCTGAATCGGTACTGGCCATTTGATTGGAGGAGCTGACATTCACTCTCTTTAAGTCCCTCCCTTCTTAACCCTCCTGTTGTGTTCGCGGTCAAATGTGACCGATTGACAGTTCTTTTCTCTCAAAAATATTGTTAACTTATTCTGACTACTATGTGGCTCCATGACTTTGTTAACACAGGGCATTTGAACACACGAAACACATTTTGATCATTTGCATAACAATTTGAGTGTTCTATTTAACACCTATGTGTATTCACGGTCAAAAATGACCGGCCATTAGAAATGAATGGGTGAGAAAATGGTCAGTGTATAAAATTGAGTCTAGAGACACATATATATATTGATCAGATGGACTGTATGTGTGCTTCTGTACATTAAAACACATAAACAAACACCCCCTCTATGCCAACCCTCACTGGAACCTTTCCCCAATAGATTCTTCCCCTCTCTGGCTTGCATGAGCTCAGGTCAATGAGGTCTGCAGGCCATAAATAGCAAATGCAAGTTCAAAACTCGTTCAATACAATATAACATAAATTGTTACAAAGGTCTATCACAACATGAGATGATAATATATGTGTTACTATGGATTTATAACAAGTTAGAATGCAGCGGTGACCGGGAACACAAAACTAGTGAACAGAAAACGAACACAACAGGAGGTTAAAGGATTCAAATGAAGATTCCCTTTGCCTAGGCCAGTGTTTTTCAACCTTTTTTGTGCCACGGCACACTTTTGACACTTAAAATGTCCCACGGCACACTAACATCCTGTGTGAAGAAAAAATAAACATACCATAGCCTGAAATTTCAAATAATACACAGATATGGCCTTATTATGGCTTCTATGCAAGACCTGCTCAATAAAACAAGTGCCCTCTGCTTCATTTGTAGGTGACTATATCTAATTTAATTGTTGTTATGAACTGGATATGTGATGATTCTGTGAACTGGATATGGGGCCCCCGTTGTACAATGCCTGCATACCACAAATAGTGCAATCATACAATCAATGAGGGCATGTGGTTATAAATTCTTTGATGCAACAGTTGCTTTTCTGGACCAGTGAGTGACATTTGGGTAATTTTCTGCGGCACACCTGATGATCTCTCACGGCACACTAGTGAAAATTGAAAATATTATCTTCCACAAACAAATGCCCTCCTGTGTTTTCTTGTGGTCATTGCTCTTGTTACATTACACTAGAGCTGTATGATGCACTCCCGTCCACCAGAGGTCTCGCTTTTGCGTGTTCAGAGGAACCCTTTCTTGACTTGAGATTTCAGTTCAGGCAAGTTTGTCAGGATGGAATCAAGGATGTAGTGGTAAAATAAGAGGTTGGGTAAACTATAAATTATGTGATCTCGGTGTGGTGGACTGCGCCATGCGGTATTGGATTTTTATAAAAGGCATTCAGAACATGTTTGATGAGGTTATTGTCCAATGTTTGTACCAATACCAGTGGTATTAAATGTTTAGAGTGTTGATGAGTGTATATATTGGGAATGTGGATAATACAGTGTTATTTTGAATGTTAAAAGTTGAATAAAGGTGAATAAACTCTTTTGAGAGGTGGATAAACTCTAAATTTCAAATAATACACAGATATGGCCTTATTATGGCTTCTATGCAAGACCTGCTCAATAAAACAAGTGCCCTCTGCTTCATTTGTAGGTGACTATATCTAATTTAATTGTTGTTATGAACTGGATATGTGATGATTCTGTGAACTGGATATGGGGCCCCCGTTGTACAATGCCTGCATACCACAAATAGTGCAATCATACAATCAATGAGGGCATGTGGTTATAAATTCTTTGATGCAACAGTTGCTTTTCTGGACCAGTGAGTGACATTTGGGTAATTTTCTGCGGCACACCTGATGATCTCTCACGGCACACTAGTGTGCCCCGGCACAGTAGTTGAAAAACACTGGCCTAGGCTACTGTAGATCTGCTTTTATAGTAGACAAATGAGAATATTCAACAGAGACTATTCAGATTTGCTCCTCACCTGCCAAGCTGGTGGTGTTTGGAAAGTTTTTCTCAGAGCAATATCTATGCAATGTACGCAAATGTACAAAAACATCAGAGGCTAATGGTGAACATTTCTTCAGAATGCACACATGCCTTAATATTAATAACATATCTTAATATGACCTATCTATCACCTATTAACTATTTTCTGCACCTTGTTTATCTTAATACATGCATAATTTTATTGTTTGTAAAGTTTAAACCAATATGTGGATACATATTTCCACTCTTGAATAGCCTGTGCCCCTAAGAAGATTTGTCAGTCTGTGTTCCAATACGTTTGTTTCCTGTAGTTAGAGGGGATGCATCCCCTCCGGATTGAAATCCGGAGACTTCTTCTTATTACAGTGCATGCAAATGCACTGTATTGTTATTCCTTAGGCTTCTTCTGACTTATTTTTATTCTCTATTATTATTATTCTTCCAGGCCCTAATTTGGCTTGAACCGCTTATCGTAGAAACTTGGTTCAAACTTCGACATGTAGCTCTTGCTGCAAATTTTCTTGCTGCAAATTTTCTAATTTTGTTCTATGACTTTTCATATTTCTACAACTTTTACTTTTTGAGATATTAAATAAAAACTAAACTTCAAAATTCTCCATTGACTTAACGTGGCTTTATGACATCATAATAGGCTATTAAGGAAATAGAATGCAATCAACTGCACCTGTGCTCTCTCACTGACTGCCTGCAGCAACTTGAATGGAACCTCAACTGAATAGCTCACTTCTCATCCCAACTTTCTTTCACTTCTTTTTCTTTACTTTCTCTCACTTTCTCTATCTATCTCTCTATTTCTCCCAATATTTCAATAACTTTTAACTATTCTTACTTTTTTTTACTATTTACACATTTTATAGCATGGTAACCACTATAATGACCCTAGCAACAGCCTAGCAACCACTTTTATAGCATAGCAACCACTATCATTATCCTAGCAACAGCCTAGCAACCACCTTAAATACCCTAGCAACAACCTAGCAACCACTTTTATAGCATAGCAACCACTACAATTACCCTAGCAACAACCTAGCAACCACTTTTATAGCATAGCAACCACTATCATTATCCTAGCAACAGCCTAGCAACCACCTTAAATACCCCAGCAACAACCAAGCAACCACTTTTATAGCATAGCAACCACTACAATTACCCTAGCAACAACATAGCAACCACTTTCATTATCCTAGCAACAGCCTAGCAACCACCTTAAATACCCTAGCAACAACTTTTATAGCATAACAACCACTTAAGTACCCTAGCAACAACCTAGCAACCGCCTTAAGTACCCTAGCAACAACCTAGCAACCACTTTTATAGCATAGCAACCACTATAATTACCTTAGCAACAGCCTAGCAACCACCTTAACTACCCTAGCAACAACCTAGCAACCACTTGTATAGCATAGCTACCACTATAATTACCCTAGCATCAGCTTAGCAACCACTTTATTGCATAACAACCACTATAATTGCCCTAGCAACCAACCCAGCAACAACTTTGCATGCACTGTATTTCCTTCAGGAAATGCATTTCTAGTTATTATTATTTTTCTTTTTACCTTTTTGTGCGCGCTATTCAGCCCAAACCGCTTAACGTACAAATTTGGTTGAAGCACCGTTCCGTAGATCTTCCAAGGCTTTACCGTCCTATCCTTTTTTCATTTTTGAGAAGTTTATACTTTTTGAGATATTTGTAATTAAAAGTGTATTTTCCCCCGATAGACTTGAATGAGGGCTGTGATGTCATAATAGAGCCAGCTGCGCTCGTTAAGTAGTTCTCAGAGCAGTTCCCAGGCTAATCAGAACACTGGCACAGGTATCACCTGTGAGGAATTAAACTGTCTCAGCTTCTAAGCATACAATCTAGCTCTACCTGAACAACACATCCTGTTAAAGTGTTTCCTGTGTGTCAAAATAAAAGTCCCAGCCATGTCTCATGCATTCAGCATTATATCTCCAGAACGGCTTGACGTACATGCTTCAAATTTGGTACGAGTGTTTTTATGGACTCAAAGATGAAGTGAGTTGAAGTTGGAGGTTGAAGGTCAAATGTCAAGGTCAAAAACACCTTGAGTATGATATCTCAAGAATGCCATGCACCAAAGATTCAAATTTGGTTACTCCAAAAGCACCTTTGCAGGTATCACAATTACCCTACCAACCAGCTAGCAGCAAGCTCAACAGCCCCACCAACACCCTAACCAGCAGACTGCATCCCCTCGTGTAATTCCTCGGAATTGCATTTCTAGTTCTTCTTCTTCTTCTTCTTTATACAGCCTCATCATCATAGGCCGTCTCACAAACTTTCCTTTCAAAATGTCTCACAGCAACAAGTGTTCTGAATTGTTGCACAACATACTCACATGGTGTCTGAACCATTTAGATGGTTCTAAATATGCTTTTAAGCTATTGCTGTGAAACACATGTAGGCCTAGGCCTCTGGGGTTTTGTTCAAACAGGTGTTCTACCTTTTCAGTTGATTGTGGTCAGTCATGACATGAGCTTATCAAGGTAAAGATCATGCACATAAATGGTCTACGTGTATGAATTGTCACAGTCAATGAACAATGTTTGATTGCTAATTTATTTATAACAAGCTACCACAATTGGTCTAGCACAATCAAGCATTCAGTCATTGTTGACTATAAGCAATTTTTTAAAGTTATTTTTAGTGTACCTGACTTTTTTTCAGGGAAACTTTAACAGAAATATTAACTTTGAAAATTGAAAATATTATCTTCCACAAACAAATGCCCTCCTGTGTTTTCTTGTGGTCATTGCTCTTGTTACATTACACTAGAGCTGTATGATGCACTCCCGTCCACCAGAGGTCTCGCTTTTGCGTGTTCAGAGGAACCCTTTCTTGACTTGAGATTTCAGTTCAGGCAAGTTTGTCAGGATGGAATCAAGGATGTAGTGGTAAAATAAGAGGTTGAGTAAACTATAAATTATGTGATCTCGGTGTGGTGGACTGCGCCATGCGGTATTGGATTTTTATAAAAGGCATTCAGAACATGTTTGATGAGGTTATTGTCCAATGTTTGTAACAATACCAGTGGTATTAAATGTTTAGAGTGTTGATGAGTGTATATATTGGGAATGTGGATAATACAGTGTTATTTTGAATGTTAAAAGTTGAATAAAGGTGAATAAACTCTTTTGAGAGGTAGATAAACTCTAAATAGAGGTGGATAAATGTTTATTTAGGATTTAGTCTCCACTACTCCACTACTACCTGCTTCAATCTACAGATACTGTATAACACAGAAATACACACAGATATTTCATCCCTTACATGATACACACTGTGTTGTACAAGCCTACCACTTTACACCTTATGTACACTGTCAATTGTAATCTGTATTTTGCAGGTTAATTGAGTCTATAATATGCCTGTATACAGTGTGTATATATAAAAAAAAAACATTCCCCTTGGATATTTTCCCCTTTTACTGCTATTATAAATGGAATCATGGTCAATAGACCTATAATTTGGCTTTTCTGACAAGAATTTACAAAAACAAAATTCTGTCTGTCTGTTTGTTTGCCTGTTTTTCACATATCTATCAAACCGTTCGTCCGATTGATTTCAAACTTGGCAGTATTCAAAATGACGTAAAAATGATGTGCAATAAACTGACACTTTGAATAGCCCAGGCTACTTTGGACTGTCTTGACTTTTAATAAACAAACAACAATCCGTCTGCAAGGTCCCAAATTTAAACGAGCGACAATGGTCCAAAATTTAAGTTTTCTACATGAATGATTTGCAAACCCGGGCAGCAAAAGAGTGTCAAAACTGTCATATTGATCAGTTTCCGTCAGGCGCCCACAATTTAACATCAACGACATGAGTGGTGGTTGGTATCTATTAGGCCTGTCAAACTCGATTCCTTTTAAGGATCCGGGTTATTCTGAGTCACTCACTAAACTGATCCGGGTTGAACGAGTCACTTGAGTCACTTGAGTCAGTATTGCTAAATCGCAAAGAAATTCAGTCCTACGTTCAAGCAGTGCAGTGGGGTGCTTCATTTCGTTAAGTGCCTTCTCATGTTGGATGTGGATCCTCCATGATTTGAAACCAGGTTTTTGCAGTACTTGCATTTAGCCTAAGAGTTTTGGTCTCCTGGTCAAAGTGCATCCACACATTGTTCATCTTTTTGGTGCTCATGTTCAGAAACTTTGATCTTATTGACAGGGAGGGTAGCCTATATTATAATAATTAATTATTTGTTGTTGTTTTGTTAACAATAGAAAATTTGCCTAGGTCTAATGCTACTCTGCTACAATGTTTATTACCACTACTATATACTAATAGTAGGCTACTAGGAATCTATTCTAATAAGTATTATAGGCAGCTAATAGGCCTACTAGGCAACTAATATTATTAGCCTATTAATCATAGCTATACATATATACACATATATATATATATATATATATATATCATGTTAGGTAGCCTAATATAATATCATATATAATATAATATGATATAATATAATATAATATAATATAATATAAAATAGCCTAATATAATAGCATCAAAATCTCCACCCACTCACGGGAAAGAAAGCAGTTTGAGCCAGACTGTTTATTTATTGTCTTAACCTAGCCTAAGCAATTGACTTTCAATGTAGACATAGAAACAGGAACGTAGAAATGCCCTGCAGTGACTAAATTATTATTGTTGTTATTATTATTATTATTACTACTACTACTACTACTACTATTCTCATTAGGCCTATTATTATTATCACCTTGACACGAGTAGAAACTAGGCTACTTGCTCGTCTACAGATCCACTCATGACAATGTAGCCGGCTGATTCGACTGACTCGCACTCATAACAACATAATGTAACCGGTCCGGCCGCGGCTGATCCAAATGACCCAGGTAGGCTAGCCTACTCAAGCAACTCCATACAGAGCTTGCAATGTTTCGGACATTGCAACTGTCTTCGCGACCTAATTGCATTTTAAAGTAGGCTATGCGTGCAGAATATATGTTATTTCAGAAGTGAACGCATGGCTTTTGTTGTGGATTTTCTTTTAACCTTGACGAGGAGTTACTCGCTCCTCTAAAGATCCACTCATGACAACGTAGCCGGCTGATTCGGCTGACTCGCACTCATAACAACGTAACCGGCCCGCCCTGCTGATCCAACAGACCCGGCTAGCCTGAGCAGCTCCATACAGAGCTTGCAATGTTTCGGACTGTCTTCGCGACCTAATTGCATTTTAAAGTAGGCTATGCTTACGTGTAGAACATTGTATGCTATTTCAGAAGTGAAAGAATGGCTTTTGTTGTGGATTTGCTTTTCACCTTGACGAGGAGTTACTCGCTCGTCTACAGATCCACTCATGACAATGTAGCCGGCTGATTCGGCTGACTCGCACTCATAACAACGTAACCGGCCCGCCCTGCTGATCCAACTGACCCGGCTAGCCTGAGCAGCTCCATACAGAGCTTGCAATGTTTCGGACTGTCTTCGCGACCTAATTGCATTTAAAAGTAGGCCTAGGCTATGCCTACGTGTAGGACATTGTATGTTATTTCAGAAGTGAAAGAATGGCTTTTGTTGTGGATTTGCTTTTCACCTTGACGAGGAGTTACTCGCTCGTCTACTGATCCACTCATGACAACGTAGCCGGCTGATTCGGCTGACTCGCACTCATAACGTAGCCGCCTGGCCCAGCGATCCGACTAACCCGGGTATACAAAGCAGCTCCATTAAGAGCGTGCAATGTTTCGGACTGTCTGCGCGACCTAATTGCATTTTAATATGCTACATCTATACACCAAATCTAAAGTATGCCTAGGCTACATGCAGAACATTGAATGTTATTTAAGAGGTGAAGAATGGCTTTTGTTGTGGAATTGCTTTTCACTTTGAGGAGGAGCTACTCGCTCGTCTACAGCCACTCATGACAACCTAGCCGTAGCCGACTCGTACTCAATGTAGCCTAACCGGCCGGCTGATCCGACTAACCCGGCTCTGCGGGAAGTTAACCAGTTATCTCAGACTGCCTGCTCACTCAGTCGCTTGAGTTGATTTGTGGAGTTGTGGTTATCCTACTTACGAAATTGTTACATTTTTGGCAGCTATGATGGCTAGTAGGCTAGCTAAATGTTGCAAGAGGTTTGTGTGTGGCGCTGTTTATCGTTTTAGATTGAATTGTAGTAGGACTCAACTGATCCGAGTTAATGATACTAGAGACTCGCGACTCATGGGTTAATTTAAAGATACGGGTGAAAGATCCGAGTGAATCACGACTCAAACAGGCGTAGTATCTATAGGGCGTCGAAAGGGTTCCATCTCAGAAGGGTTCTCTTGGTAAAGATGGAATAAAAGACTGTAGTTTTTCAAGTACCTTCAAGTACCTTCTCCTCTACGCTATTACGCATTGCTGTTTCGTGCTTCTACTATAGCCTTAGCGAAATAAGTGTACAGAAGGACAAATGGATATTAGAAGTTTCTTTAGAAAAAAAAGGGCAGAGCAGGGAGGACAAGAAGTGGAAACTCACAGTGTGTCATCATCTCCCGCAACCCAGGAGGACATTTCGATCAGCTCAGGTTCGTGAAACGCAGCCCTCAAAGACAACGTTGATCAATGCTGGTCTGATGTTACTAGCTAACAGGCTACCACTGCACCCCCCTAACTTGAAGGACACTTTGTTTGAATAACTAGAAAGAGACACACTAACTTAAGTTTGGTTCTGTAGAATGGAATCACATTCTTCACTACCAACAAAAAAATGTTTTCCATGACAGTATAGTAGTTGCGCCAGTCTTTTTTACCACAGGTTAGCAGTGCAGACTTATTCATTCACTGACGTTGGTATGAGTCCAAGAAACGGTCGAATGTAACCTTCAGCAGCGAGTTGAGCGGAGCAAGCGGCAAAAGTTGAGCAGAGTTGAATGAATGAGAAGCGAGCGGTTTTCACAGACGGACTTTGGCTAGGCCTATAATACCTAACATCAAGCTATTCCCCTTCACCAATCCAGTAATTGTGTCCAATATTATACTTTCAGTGATCATCCACCAAGCAATCAGGATGCTGAACACTCTACCCACTCTCCCATCACTGACAGCCCCCCCCACCCACCAGCCAGCCAGGAACCTAGGAAACTAGGATCCTGTCCACCCTAACCCCCCCCCCCCCCCCCAACACCGCACTGTGACTGCGCAGCCTAACGTGTTGCTGCTTCACATCAAGCCTGATATACTTGAAATTACTGCATACTGCATATCAATGTAAATATACAGGTCACACAAGCACAAGTTTAAACTTCATGTAACTGTTAAGACTATATAAATATACAACACAACTACCTCTATTTTTTTTATATATATGTCCTATATTTCTATTTTGATACATACATGTTCTATATTTCAGTCTTGCACTTTAATTTAATGTTTATTGTCTATGGCTATGTCTATAGTATGTCTATGTCTGTATTTAAAGCATGTCTATGTCTGCATGGAAAACGAAATTTCAATTCTTTGTATGACCAGTGCATGTAAAGAAATTGACAATAAAAGCCGACTTGACTTGACTTGACTTGATCATTTGAAATACATAGCGGTAAAACAAGACTTTTGCAGTCTCAGTACTTTCAACCCAGCTGGCAGCCAGCCGATCGCCACTACACGAAGATCTGACTATCTGACCATCAATCTAACGTACGTTACGTCCTCCATCAACGTTACTAGTTAGCTCATTGAATTCGAAATGATAAACTGCACACAGCCCCACACACGAACACGAAAAACATGACAAAAATGACATAACTGCTGGGGACATCGTGACGCGTTTGGCATCTGCCCAATGTTTTCAAGTTAGCCTGTTAGGCTCTCCACAAGCAACACCTTCTAGCGTTCAAGTTTCGTTACTCACAACTAAACATGTTGTAACTTGTAACATTAGGCTACTAATGGCAATATTTTCTGTTACATTTGTTGCTTTCAAGGCACCAATAGCCCATTAATTGAAGGTGATGACGTCCAAATGTTTATCCCGAGACAAACGCTCACACCTGTGCACTTGACAGAGGTGCATGAAGATGTTTATTCTACAGGCTATTTTAATGTCATATTTTGGGTGTTGTATGTGGTGCACTTTGGCAGAAGAGACGTTCTCCTTACACGGTCTTCAAACATCAAAATATTCGGAATGCCGTGACGTGGTCTGGTCAATTGTGATAGAAATGCTGTAACTTTATAGCCTGACGTAGTACTCGCGAGAGTATGCTCGCCCAAAATCGTCACCAAAGAGCGCTTGGGTTGAATTCGTTTACAACAACGATGGCTGCCGCTGGAGAATTGAGATGTGTAGATTCTGCTATCAGGTCTGTTATAGAAGATATCGACAGCGAATTAATTTTAAAAGAGGAACAGAGTAACGGGATCAAGGCATTTGTTGATAAGAAAGATGTTTTTTGCCGAAGAAAGTGAAATGGGCATCACGGCGATGCAACTCGGCGTGCACGACGAGGTGGATATAGCCAGCGGTCGTTGCCAGATCCTTTTTTGAAGCCCGGAATCCTGGCTGCTGAACAACAAGTGGAGGAGGGACATGCTAGGCTCCGATGTTTTTCAAGCCAACGTAATGGGTATCGTCGTGGACGAAGTTCATCTAACTTACAAATGGTAAGATAATCTAACTGTCTGACTTAGTAAATAACTCCCAATGTCGTGATATGAATCCCATGTTGTAAACATAGTAGGTATCGTTGTACGTTCGCTAACTCAGACAATCATAACGTTAGTGTGATTGTAGCGAACTAGCTCTTAAAACATTCTAATGTAGGTTACTGTTTTATTTCTATCAGTGGTCAGGCTGCAAAAGGGCAGAAGGGCATTTGGGTGTTGCTCTATGTACTCAAGCACCATACCCATATTGGTAGTCACTGTACCCCTTATAAGTGATGTATTCTTTTTAGATGTCAGTACAGTCATTAAAAAGTACTAAATGATACTACTCATAATTTCTTATTTTTACTGTTACTTATTGGTTGCTTTTTGTACTGCTATATATTCCAGGTACACCTGTGCTGACATTGACTGCTTCTGCTGATCGGGAATCCAGAGCCAGGGTTATGAAACAGCTTCAGATGGACAATCCAATCATTTTGGCCCTGAGCCCAAACAGAACAAACATCAGACTGGGTCTGATTAAAGTACCTGGCCATACACTGGAGTGCCTACACTGGATTGTGAGGGATGTTAGTACAAAGCTTGCCCCAGCAGTTAAGACGGTACTTTATAATGGAGTCACTAGTTGTCTGCGGAAAGCTTTGTACTGCCATTTTGAGGAACACACCACATCTATTGATCTAGGACATCTGTGCTGCACTCACTGCCATTCTGTTTGTTCTTGTGAACCTGAAGGTTGTGGGGAGCTAATCCCCAAATATGAACACTTTCAAGGGGAGGTTTCATCACACCACAAACACAGAATAGTGGCACACTTTTGATCAGGGAACTGTTACAAACTTACAGGAGTAGTTTACTTCAGGCTCATACTAATTTGTCTAACTAATTTGTTTGATGACTGTTGTTCAGGATGACCGTGTTCAGGTTGAGATGGATTACACTGGTTACTTTGATGACGAGGATGATAAGATACAATCATCACCAAGTAACTTAGAATCAGGCTTGTCAATGTTGAAGATCTCAGACTAGCTTCAAATTCAGGCTCAAATCTGTAGCTTCAGGGTCCTGTTGTTGTGCAAATACCTTTTTTTTTACCTTAAATGTTACATTAATATTTTTGAATAAAATTAAAATGGTTTATACTTCTCTAATGGTTGGTGATGTTTCTGCATTTAAAAGACAAGCAATAAGACATGTCAATAAAGATTTTTAATATCTACACATAATAGGTAATGTTTGAAGATATACACTGAACTTTGAACATACAACCAATAAGAAAACACAAAAATGGTTTCAAGAATGTGGATACTAAATTATTATATGAAAACACAATTATTTACATTGTCATTTATGAAAACAATATTTACAAATTACCATCAGCATTTACATTTCACATTTACTTAATTATTTAAATAGGCACATTTTGCCAGTCCATTATTTTGGACTTCATCCACATCTTCTGGTAATTCAGCTTTGAAAATTTTTTCCTCTAGAAATTCGGGAATGCATGATACTGCCTGCCTGGGTGATTTTTGTTGGGAAAGTTGTGTCTCCCTGAAAACGTTTACCAGTGTTAAAACGTCCTCCTGTTCTCGGGCCACATGATGAATGCCAGCCGGCCATGTCAGCTCCAGCTCTGTGTCCGTTTTGTCCATTAGCTCTTTGACGATGCCAATGGACCTACTGATTCTGGCTGCTGACATTTCTGACATGTTGGTCCCAATCCTCTCATAAATGATTTGAGAAAATTGTTTAGGTGTTCCAGGTGGAGGTCAAGTGGATGGAAAATGTATGACAACCTGAAATATAAGTGAACACATCAGTGTGAAGAATTACAGTATAGCCTAATAAGTATAACGTGCATTGACAATACATTGGAAAATACAGACTTGTAGTGAATGTGACCGGCATACCACCTTTGTTATTAAGTGTGGTTCTACACACCGTTTATATTAAACACAGCACTTTGTTCTGTCTGTAGTTACTTCATGTAAGTATAACTGTTCAGGGATCGTGGTCCCTTTAAATGTTATGAATGTGTGATGACGTGTAGCCCCATGCCGGTTTTGTTGCTGGACAGCGCCATTTTAGTTTCAGTGTTTTTTTCTATGTAAATAAACGACACATGCATTTGTGTGCTCAACGTGAGAAATTGTCTCTTGCGATTTACTGCAATTTCCACACTGGTGACCCCGACGTTAATCTGCTGGACGTATCCAGAGACACGACACGACCATGACCGCGAATGCTGTTACCCTCAAACTCCCCGAATTCTGGGAATCGTCGGCGTCGGCATGGTTTGCCCAGACTGAAGCGCAGTTCGCGTTGCGTGAGATCACCGCGGATACAACAAAGTACTACTACGTTGTGTCGGCTCTCGGAAATTCAACAGCATCCAGAGTAGTGAGTCTTCTTAAAAACCCTCCGGCAACTGAGAAGTATATAGAACTCAAAGCCCACCTGTTGAAAACTTTTGAACTGTCAGACGCTGAGAGAGCCAGCAGGCTTTTCTCCCTTCAAGGACTGGGTGACAGCAAACCATCTGAGCTCATGGACCGTATGCTGGATCTCTTGGGTGAGCACAGACCCGATTTTCTTTTTATCCAACTTTTTCTGCGTCAGCTGCCTTCCCAAGTCAGGGCTGCACTAGCCAACACCACAATCACTGACAGTCGGAGGCTGGCTGAAGAGGCTGACAAAAAGTCAGGGACATTGTGTGGCCGCGCTTTTTCCCGCACACATCGCTCCTGTGACGCTGAACGACTCCACACTCATCGCTGCAACCACTTCTCGTCGGCAGCAGTCTTCTGGCCCCCAACAGTCTTCAGGCTTGTGTTTTTATCATGGCAAGTTTGGACCCAAGGCTAACAAATGTTGTTCGCCGTGCAGTTTCGGCGGGTCGGGAAATGACAGGGCCGGCGCTCAGTAGTGGCCATGAGCGTCGGCCGCGTAGGCAGGCTGCTTTTCATCCGTGACAGCATCTCCGGACGACGTTTCCTGTGCGACACGGGAGCACAGAGGAGCGTCCTGCCTGCATCCCGTTTGGACATGGTGACTGACAGCCACGGCCCCCCTATGGAAGCTGCCAATGGTAGCCCCATCCGCACATATGGAACGAGGTACGTTGAATTGTGTTTCGGAGGACAGCGGTTTGGCTGGGACTTTGTTACAGCAAAGGTTGCCGTTCCCCTACTCGGAGCCGATTTTCTGTGTGCACATGGACTGTTGGTAGATGTTAAGAACCGCCGTTTGATTGACGCCGTCACATTTTGTTCTTATACGTGCACGCTCAGCGGGACTGACTCCATACGACTGTCTAGCATGCTATCAGCCTCAGATGACTTCCACCGTCTACTTGCCGAGTTCCCAGCGCTCACTCAGCCCACTTTCTCTGCATCCGCTGTGAAGCATGGTGTGGAGCACCATCTCGCCACTACTGGCCCACCCGTCTACGCTCGCGCTCGGCGCCTCGACCCGACCAAGCTTGCCGTTGCAAAGGCTGAATTTGCAAACATGGAACGCCTGGGTATGTCGATCCGACAGCCCGTGGGCATCACCCCTCCACATCGTCCCCAAACCGGGCGGCGGCTGGCGACTACCGGCGGCTTAATGAGGCAACAACACCTGACTGATACCCAGTCCCGAACATACAGGATTTTTCAGCTCACCTGGCAGATAAGGTGATTTTTTCCAAGGTGGACCTCGTCCGGGGATATCATCAGGTGCCGGTGCACCCACTGGATATTCCCAAAACAGCCGTGATCACGCCGTTTGGTCTTTTTGAGTTCCTGCGCATGCCATTCGGCCTTAAAAACGCCGCCCAATCTTTTCAACGCCTCATGGACTCTGTTTTGCGGGACCTACCTTTTCTTTTTGTGTACCTGGATGACATCCTCGTAGCGAGCACGTCCAAGTCTCAACACCTGGCGCACCTCCGAACACTTTTTGAGCGACTTAGCCAACACGGGCTAATTGTCAACCCCGCCAAGTGCCAGTTTGGTCTCTCCACCGTTGACTTCCTGGGACACAGAGTCACTAAGGACGGTGCAGTCCCTCTCCCATCAAAGGTGGAGGCAGTAACAAAGTTCCCATGCTCGCTCACTGTCAAATCCCTACAGGAGTTCCTCGGCATGGTGAATTTTTACCACCGCTTCATCCCTCGAGCTGCTCAGCTTATGCGGCCTTTGCACGAGGCCTTGAAAGGTAAGCCCAAGCACCTTGTGGACTGGTCAGAGAGCAGGGACAAGGCTTTTGCTGCCACTAAGGCAGCCCTGGCGAATGCCACCATGCTGGCGCATCCTTCTTCAACAGCCTCCATCGCCATCACCTCAGACGCCTCGGACTACGCTGTCGGTGCTGTCTACGAGCAGTGGGTAGGCGGGGCCTGGCAGCCGCTGGCTTTCTTTAGCCGTCAGCTGCGTCCCAGCGAGCGTAAGTACAGCACTTTCGACCGGGAGCTGCTTGGTCTCTACCTCGCCATCAGACATTTTCGTTCCCTGCTGGAAGTTCGACACTTCACTGCTTTTGTGGACCACAAGCCACTGACTTTTGCCATGGCCAAGGTGGCTGAGCCGTGGTCCGCCCGCCAGCAACGCCATCTGTCCTACATTTCAGAGTTCACTACAGACTTGCAACATGTTGCTGGTAAGAACAACTACGTGGCGGACTGCCTGTCACGGGCTGTGGCAGTCCATCTTTGCTTTGATTACCACCGCATGTCAGCAGATCAGACTACAGACCCGGACGTGCAACTCCTGAGGACCTCAACTACAGGGCTGCAGATCGAGGACGTGTGACGTCTCTACAGGCAGTCCTCGGCCAATCGTTCCCACAGGATGGAGACGACAAGTTTTTGATGCCATCCATGGTCTCTCCCACCCAGGTTCGAAAGCGTCACAGAGACTGGTTGCAGCTAAGTTTGTCTGGCACAGCCTCAAGAAGGACGTTAGGGACTGGACTAACACCTGTGTTGAGTGCCAACGGGCCAAAGTACACCGTCACACTAAAGTACCGCTAGAGTTGTTCCCGGTTCCAGAGAGACGTTTTGACCATGTGAATGTAGATCTGGTCGGCCCTCTGCCATCTTCTCACGGTTTCACATACCTGTTAACCATGGTTGACAGGACCACCCGCTGGCCTGAGGCTGTGCCACTGACGTCTGTGGCGACTGTTGAGATGACACGGGCATTTATCGGAACCTGGGTTGCTCGTTTCGGCACCCCTTCGGATATATCCTCTGACCGAGGCGCGCAGTTCACGTCTGAGCTGTGGAATGCCGTCGCACAGAGCCTCGGGGTGAAACTCCACCGCACGACTGCATATCACCCGCAGGCTAACGGACTCTGTGAACGTTTTCATAGGTCAATGAAGGCTGCCCTGCGTGCCAGCCTCAAAGACAGCAACTGGGTCGACAAACTCCCGTGGGTGATGCTGGGCATCAGGACCGCGCCAAAGGAGGACTTACAGTCCTCATCTGCCGAACTTGTTTATGGACAGCCGCTGCGGGTCCCAGGGGATTTTGTCCCTAGCACCACGGTTCCTTGGTCTGCTACTCTCCAGCGGTCAACTCTATTCGACAATGCGAGGCTTTTCGCACCTGTCCCTACTTCCCGTCACGGCCTCCCTCAGTCGCACATTCCCACTGGGCTTCAGACGGCTGATTATGTTTTCATTCGCCACGATGCCCACAGAGGACCGCTACGCCCGCCCTACGAGGGCCCATTCCGTGTTTTGGAGGCAGGAGACAAACATTTTGTGGTGGACATGGGCGGCAAACCGGAGCGACTCTCCATTGACCGCCTCAAACCGGCTCACTTGGATGTGGCCAGGCCCGTTGACCTGGCCCAGCCCCCACGACGCGGACGGCCTCCAGCTCTGCCCCCACCCCTACTCCCCTCTCTCCCAAGCCTCCCACACGCCATGCCCCACACCCGTGTCATGACGGGACACCTGCCGCAGTTGGGTCTCATCGACCTCCGGTACAGCACAGCCGTTGTGGACGGTTAATACGCCCACCTCCCCGTTGACTGTTGATTGTACTTCTGATATGGTGAATTCTGGGGGGACGTGTGTAGTGAATGTGACCGGCATAATTCACCTTTGTTATTAAGTGTGGTTCTACACACCGTTTATATTAAACACAGCACTTTGTTCTGTCTGTAGTTACTTCAGGTAAGTATAACTGTTCAGGGATCGTGGTCCCCTTAAATGTTATGAATGTGTGATGACTTGTAGCCCCATGCCGGTTTTGTTGCTGGACAGCGCCATTTTAGTTTTTCAGTGTTTTTTCCTATGTAAATAAACGACACACGCATTTGTGTGCTCAACGTGAGAAATTGTCTTTTGCGATTTACTGCAATTTCCACAGACTGTTAAATATGGTGACACCAGATGCAATTGCTGAGCAGGTCAGAGAAACACTGCCCACCCCCCACAGAGGTGCAGAGCACAGAAGTGGGGGTTGGATAACATGCTAGTCCATTACAAAATGAAGTTTCTACATATTGACAAAGTGACAGAGGCCAACTTACACATCAGGTACAAGTTTATCCTGGTAACATTTGCTCACACTACACTGAAATTCGGGCTGGCTTCCAGAATACTAGGCATGTCAAAATATGACTAGATGATTTAATCATAGATAGATTTCACGGAAATGAGGAGTGTGGGAATGCACAGTGTTTATCACATTGGACAATAATCACGACTCACTATTAACTCATGTGAAACGTGGCAATCGAGGTTATTCTCATAGTCATATCATAAGAAGTAGAAATGTATTAACAAGCTTACCTCTGTAATGCTTCTTTGCGTTTTTGTACCGGTTGGAGTTGACGGATTGGGGCAGAACTTCTTCAGAGTCCGGGCGTCTTGGAAGGAGTAGGCTATCGGTCTCTTTTCTCTGATGCCTCAGATGAACACGGTTCTTCAGGATGGTCTCCTTCGTCTTCTGTCCATTTTTTAAACACGGGCATGTCGCGTTCCAACCGTGTTATAAAGTTCTGACAGGACCGACAAATGCGATGCGATTTGTTTGCAGTGTTGTGGAGTTGTAATCCTAAACGGATAAAAGTGCCAAATTCTTTTGGTAAAACCAATAACCTACTTTTGGTGATGTGATTATAAAAATGTAAAACGATGAATGCAGCACTGGTGCTGACTTGTAATTTGCCCAGAGTTGTGATCAGAATATTGAGATTCAGGCAGATAAGTTTCTTGAGAACTTTATCCAATTCAAACACATGGAAGTCATCCAATTCAAACACATGGAACCGGTTATGTGGTTGCCCTGCAATACACTTCATACCAACCTCAAGTTTCTTGAGAACTTTAAAGTGATGATTAATCTGATGATCTGATGATTAATCACTTGTTTGAACTTGTTTATGGACAGCCGCTGCGGGTCCCAGGGGATTTTGTCCCTAGCACCACGGTTCCTTGGTCTGCTACTCTCCAGCGGTCAACTCTATTGGACAATGCGAGGCTTTTCGCACCTGTCCCTACTTCCCGTCACGGCCTCCCTCAGTCGCACATTCCCACTGGGCTTCAAACGGCTGATTATGTTTTCATTCGCCACGATGCCCACAGAGGACCGCTACGCCCGCCCTACGAGGGCCCATTCCGTGTTTTGGAGGCAGGAGACAAACATTTTGTGGTGGACATGGGCGGCAAACCGGAGCGACTCTCCATTGACCGCCTCAAACCGGCTCACTTGGATGTGGCCAGGCCCGTTGACCTGGCCCAGCCCCCACGACGCGGACGGCCTCCAGCTCTGCCCCCACCCCTACTCCCCTCTCTCCCAAGCCTCCCACACGCCATGCCCCACACCCGTGTCATGACGGGACACCTGCCGCAGTTGGGTCTCATCGACCTCCGGTACAGCACAGCCGTTGTGGACGGTTAATACGCCCACCTCCCCGTTGACTGTTGATTGTACTTCTGATATGGTGAATTCTGGGGGGACGTGTGTAGTGAATGTGACCGGCATAATTCACCTTTGTTATTAAGTGTGGTTCTACACACCGTTTATATTAAACACAGCACTTTGTTCTGTCTGTAGTTACTTCATGTAAGTATAACTGTTCAGGGATCGTGGTCCCTTTAAATGTTATGAATGTGTGATGACTTGTAGCCCCATGCCGGTTTTGTTGCTGGACAGCGCCATTTTAGTTTTTCAGTGTTTTTTCCTATGTAAATAAACGACACACGCATTTGTGTGCTCAACGTGAGAAATTGTCTTTTGCGATTTACTGCAATTTCCACAGACTGTTAAATATGGTGACACCAGATGCAATTGCTGAGCAGGTCAGAGAAACACTGCCCACCCCCCACAGAGGTGCAGAGCACAGAAGTGGGGGTTGGATAACATGCTAGTCCATTACAAAATGAAGTTTCTACATATTGACAAAGTGACAGAGGCCAACTTACACATCAGGTACAAGTTTATCCTGGTAACATTTGCTCACACTACACTGAAATTCGGGCTGGCTTCCAGAATACTAGGCATGTCAAAATATGACTAGATGATTTAATCATAGATAGATTTCACGGAAATGAGGAGTGTGGGAATGCACAGTGTTTATCACATTGGACAATAATCACGACTCACTATTAACTCATGTGAAACGTGGCAATCGAGGTTATTCTCATAGTCATATCATAAGAAGTAGAAATGTATTAACAAGCTTACCTCTGTAATGCTTCTTTGCGTTTTTGTACCGGTTGGAGTTGACGGATTGGGGCAGAACTTCTTCAGAGTCCCGGCGTCTTGGAAGGAGTAGGCTATCGGTCTCTTTTCTCTGATGCCTCAGATGAACACGGTTCTTCAGGATGGTCTCCTTCGTCTTCTGTCCATTTTTTAAACACGGGCATGTCGCGTTCCAACCGTGTTATAAAGTTCTGACAGGACCGACAAATGCGATGCGATTTGTTTGCAGTGTTGTGGAGTTGTAATCCTAAATGGATAAAAGTGCCAAATTCTTTTGGTAAAACCAATAACCTACTTTTGGTGATGTGATTATAAAAATGTAAAACGATGAATGCAGCACTGGTGCTGACTTGTAATTTGCCCAGAGTTGTGATCAGAATATTGAGATTCAGGCAGATAAGTTTCTTGAGAACTTTATCCAATTCAAACACATGGAAGTCATCCAATTCAAACACATGGAACCGGTTATGTGGTTGCCCTGCAATACACTTCATACCAACCTCAAGTTTCTTGAGAACTTTAAAGTGATGATTAATCTGATGATCTGATGATTAATCACTTGTTTGAACTTGTTTATGGACAGCCGCTGCGGGTCCCAGGGGATTTTGTCCCTAGCACCACGGTTCCTTGGTCTGCTACTCTCCAGCGGTCAACTCTATTGGACAATGCGAGGCTTTTCGCACCTGTCCCTACTTCCCGTCACGGCCTCCCTCAGTCGCACATTCCCACTGGGCTTCAAACGGCTGATTATGTTTTCATTCGCCACGATGCCCACAGAGGACCGCTACGCCCGCGCTACGAGGGCCCATTCCGTGTTTTGGAGGCAGGAGACAAACATTTTGTGGTGGACATGGGCGGCAAACCGGAGCGACTCTCCATTGACCGCCTCAAACCGGCTCACTTGGATGTGGCCAGGCCCGTTGACCTGGCCCAGCCCCCACGACGCGGACGGCCTCCAGCTCTGCCCCCACCCCTACTCCCCTCTCTCCCAAGCCTCCCACACGCCATGCCCCACACCCGTGTCATGACGGGACACCTGCCGCAGTTGGGTCTCATCGACCTCCGGTACAGCACAGCCGTTGTGGACGGTTAATACGCCCACCTCCCCGTTGACTGTTGATTGTACTTCTGATATGGTGAATTCTGGGGGGACGTGTGTAGTGAATGTGACCGGCATAATTCACCTTTGTTATTAAGTGTGGTTCTACACACCGTTTATATTAAACACAGCACTTTGTTCTGTCTGTAGTTACTTCATGTAAGTATAACTGTTCAGGGATCGTGGTCCCTTTAAATGTTATGAATGTGTGATGACTTGTAGCCCCATGCCGGTTTTGTTGCTGGACAGCGCCATTTTAGTTTTTCAGTGTTTTTTCCTATGTAAATAAACGACACACGCATTTGTGTGCTCAACGTGAGAAATTGTCTTTTGCGATTTACTGCAATTTCCACAGACTGTTAAATATGGTGACACCAGATGCAATTGCTGAGCAGGTCAGAGAAACACTGCCCACCCCCCACAGAGGTGCAGAGCACAGAAGTGGGGGTTGGATAACATGCTAGTCCATTACAAAATGAAGTTTCTACATATTGACAAAGTGACAGAGGCCAACTTACACATCAGGTACAAGTTTATCCTGGTAACATTTGCTCACACTACACTGAAATTCGGGCTGGCTTCCAGAATACTAGGCATGTCAAAATATGACTAGATGATTTAATCATAGATAGATTTCACGGAAATGAGGAGTGTGGGAATGCACAGTGTTTATCACATTGGACAATAATCACGACTCACTATTAACTCATGTGAAACGTGGCAATCGAGGTTATTCTCATAGTCATATCATAAGAAGTAGAAATGTATTAACAAGCTTACCTCTGTAATGCTTCTTTGCGTTTTTGTACCGGTTGGAGTTGACGGATTGGGGCAGAACTTCTTCAGAGTCCCGGCGTCTTGGAAGGAGTAGGCTATCGGTCTCTTTTCTCTGATGCCTCAGATGAACACGGTTCTTCAGGATGGTCTCCTTCGTCTTCTGTCCATTTTTTAAACACGGGCATGTCGCGTTCCAACCGTGTTATAAAGTTCTGACAGGACCGACAAATGCGATGCGATTTGTTTGCAGTGTTGTGGAGTTGTAATCCTAAATGGATAAAAGTGCCAAATTCTTTTGGTAAAACCAATAACCTACTTTTGGTGATGTGATTATAAAAATGTAAAACGATGAATGCAGCACTGGTGCTGACTTGTAATTTGCCCAGAGTTGTGATCAGAATATTGAGATTCAGGCAGATAAGTTTCTTGAGAACTTTATCCAATTCAAACACATGGAAGTCATCCAATTCAAACACATGGAACCGGTTATGTGGTTGCCCTGCAATACACTTCATACCAACCTCAAGTTTCTTGAGAACTTTAAAGTGATGATTAATCTGATGATCTGATGATTAATCACTTGTTTGAACTTGTTTATGGACAGCCGCTGCGGGTCCCAGGGGATTTTGTCCCTAGCACCACGGTTCCTTGGTCTGCTACTCTCCAGCGGTCAACTCTATTGGACAATGCGAGGCTTTTCGCACCTGTCCCTACTTCCCGTCACGGCCTCCCTCAGTCGCACATTCCCACTGGGCTTCAGACGGCTGATTATGTTTTCATTCGCCACGATGCCCACAGAGGACCGCTACGCCCGCCCTACGAGGGCCCATTCCGTGTTTTGGAGGCAGGAGACAAACATTTTGTGGTGGACATGGGCGGCAAACCGGAGCGACTCTCCATTGACCGCCTCAAACCGGCTCACTTGGATGTGGCCAGGCCCGTTGACCTGGCCCAGCCCCCACGACGCGGACGGCCTCCAGCTCTGCCCCCACCCCTACTCCCCTCTCTCCCAAGCCTCCCACACGCCATGCCCCACACCCGTGTCATGACGGGACACCTGCCGCAGTTGGGTCTCATCGACCTCCGGTACAGCACAGCCGTTGTGGACGGTTAATACGACCTCCCCGTTGACTGTTGATTGTACTTCTGATATGGTGAATTCTGGGGGGACGTGTGTAGTGAATGTGACCGGCATAATTCACCTTTGTTATTAAGTGTGGTTCTACACACCGTTTATATTAAACACAGCACTTTGTTCTGTCTGTAGTTACTTCATGTAAGTATAACTGTTCAGGGATCGTGGTCCCTTTAAATGTTATGAATGTGTGATGACTTGTAGCCCCATGCCGGTTTTGTTGCTGGACAGCGCCATTTTAGTTTTTCAGTGTTTTTTCCTATGTAAATAAACGACACACGCATTTGTGTGCTCAACGTGAGAAATTGTCTTTTGCGATTTACTGCAATTTCCACAGACTGTTAAATATGGTGACACCAGATGCAATTGCTGAGCAGGTCAGAGAAACACTGCCCACCCCCCACAGAGGTGCAGAGCACAGAAGTGGGGGTTGGATAACATGCTAGTCCATTACAAAATGAAGTTTCTACATATTGACAAAGTGACAGAGGCCAACTTACACATCAGGTACAAGTTTATCCTGGTAACATTTGCTCACACTACACTGAAATTCGGGCTGGCTTCCAGAATACTAGGCATGTCAAAATATGACTAGATGATTTAATCATAGATAGATTTCACGGAAATGAGGAGTGTGGGAATGCACAGTGTTTATCACATTGGACAATAATCACGACTCACTATTAACTCATGTGAAACGTGGCAATCGAGGTTATTCTCATAGTCATATCATAAGAAGTAGAAATGTATTAACAAGCTTACCTCTGTAATGCTTCTTTGCGTTTTTGTACCGGTTGGAGTTGACGGATTGGGGCAGAACTTCTTCAGAGTCCGGGCGTCTTGGAAGGAGTAGGCTATCGGTCTCTTTTCTCTGATGCCTCAGATGAACACGGTTCTTCAGGATGGTCTCCTTCGTCTTCTGTCCATTTTTTACAAAATGTCCAAATAAGGAAATAGAATTGTTATTTAATTAAACAAGGTGAACTTCTCCCCACTGTGGAATGCAGAAAAGAATGCTACAAGGAAGGGAATTCAAACACACTCAACACCTTACCATCTATTGATGTCATTGTGGTTGAGATATCTGACATTTTTCTGTTAAAGATTGGCATGGAGACAATGGGACATGGTTGCCTTTGTCAGTGTCCTTATGTGAACTTGCACAGGTCAACTTGCTCATCTTTACTTGCGTACCACTTCACACCAGTGCTTCAGACCAGAGCTGATGCTTCAGCAATAGCTGTCACTGAAAAGCTGTAAGTGTTGTTGAACACAGCTGTTCTCACATTAGCTGATTGCGATAAACATAAACCATTGTTGCCTAATTACCAATTATTCATTACACCTGTCTGTAGTATCTACTTTTTTTGTGTTTTTCACATATAGTATTTTGCAGTATTTTTAAAATTACAAAATTACTATTTTGCATTTGAAACACATATTACATGTTTCAGAAATACTACCCATCCCTGGGAACAGGCAGATTGTATTTCACCAGTTAGGGCACAAAAATGGTCAGTAGCTGCACTGTGTAGCCTATCTTGACATGTCTTTAAGTTTTGGGTTACAATATACAGGTAGTGGGCTCTCTGTTGATTTTAATGAGTAGGCCTAAGCCTAAAGTTACAGCATTTCTATCACAATTGACCAGACTTTGACCTTTTGTCTTCTTTAAACAAAATTCTGGCTATGATTGTTCCTTGTATTGCATCATGAGCCATCACTGCACCTATTGTATTCTACTGTTGTTAGCCTTAAGCCTAGCTCAAGGCTTAGAAGGCTAGAATTCCAAATCCATATTTCCAGATATTTTGGTAAAAGTAACTTAAAAGTAATACAATAGTAGTAATATGTCAGAGTCAGAGACAGTAATATGATAATGTAATGAATTACTTTGAAATGACAGTAATAAGTAATACATAATATATTACGATTTTGAAGTAACTTGCCCAACACTGATTAAACCACATGTCACTGCTTGACTAAATGAAAAATATAGGCTACTGAACATGCATGGAGATCGTCATAGTTGACAGATATTACAATACTGATTATATAATAACCTGTAGGTCCTAAATCTAAATGTTTGGGTTCAGTTTATGAAGTGTTGCTACAGCATGTTTGTTATTTATGGGGGGGAATCAGGGGGGGATTTTGGTATCGGTGGGCTTGTGTGTGTGTGTGGGGGGGGGGGGGGGGGGGGCGTCGGTCCAGTAGTGGGCCGGTCCAGGAGAAAATTGCCAGGGCCGAATTTTGTTCCCAGTCCAGTTTTTTTTCTCATCAATACTCCAACACTCCACAAAAACAGATGTTTGGGGTGTTTTGTAAATTTATAACAAAAATAAAAGACTGAAATATTCCATTTACAAGTATTCATGACACTTGTAATTGAGCTGTGGTGCATCCTACTTCTATTAATGGTCCTTGAGATGCTTCTACAACTTGTTCGGAGTCCACCTGTGCCTAAATTAATTCAGTGGACATTATTAAGAAAGACACATCTCTTCAGGGGCGGAGCCAGAGGGGTGGCTCCGGGTGGCACAGGCCACCCTTGAGATTCGATTGGCCACCCCAGGTGCCACCCCAAATCCTTGTCTATGATTGGCCATTAACATGGTGTAAGGCGGGACCTTTCTTGATGCACTTGCAGCAGTGTGAAGTGTCAGACGTCAGAAATGTAAGTGGCAAACACGCTTGCCTTTATTGGCCTGCGGCACAATTGAACTGCGGAACAAAAAGTTTCCCCGATCAGGAAATACTCCTTAATACGCAACTTTGTGTAGGCTTAACAGAGGTAGCCTAAATATCGTGCCTATGACGATGACAGCTTTAAAAAAAAACATTTATTTCACTTGTCTCGCTGGATTGAAGGCAGAATGTGGGCTGTTGCGCAAATAGATGAATGGGGGTCGGGAGATTCCGTTAACAAAAACCTAAAGTTTTGCTAACATTTTCTCCATTATTATCGTAAAATATGTCTCCATGCAGGGCAGGGCTGGTTCTAACCTAGGCTACTATATTTGGGTGGGCTGGTAGAAATTTTGGGTGGGCAACATAGCAAAGCTGTCAAATTGGATCAAAACTAACATAAACACAAAACAAACACAAAACAATCAGTACTACCTAGCTTGAGCTGCTGCAGCCAACAGCCAGGGATAGGCAGTATGTCTGATACATGTATGTAAAATACAAAATAGTATGTTGTCATTTTTATTTTATTTAGTTGGAAAAAAATGGCATCATATTTTGTATCAAAATACTTTCTAGGTTTGTAGTTTAAAAATAGTGCCAAATTCTTTTGGTAAAACCAATAACCTACTTTTGGTGATGTGATTATAAAAGTGCAAAACAATGAATGCAGCACTGGTGCTGACTTGTAATTTGCCCAGAGTTGTGATCAGAATATTGAGATTCAGGCAGATAAGTTTCTTGAGAACTTTATCCAATTCAAACACATGGAAGTCATCCAATTCAAACACATGGAACCGGTTATGTGGTTGCCCTGCAATACACTTCATACCAACCTCAAGTTTCTTGAGAACTTTAAAGTGATGATTAATCTGATGATCTGATGATTAATCTGATGATTAATCATCTAATCAGAAGACATGGAACCGGTTATGGTTGCCCTGCAACAAGTTACCCCACGTGAAAATTTAATTAATAATTTGCCCAGACCTGTTGTGATCATAATATTGAGATTCAGGAAGATGAAATTTCTCACATACACAATACACTCCTTCATACCAACCTCAAGTTTCTTGAGAAAATAAACTAATAGACAAAAAAGCAGGTCAAATTATTGTAACAGCTACAAAATAAAATATTTTTATAAAATATAATAAAATTGATTATATTTTAATGCCCCCATGATGGAATTTGTTTTAGAACAGCATAGCCCAGTGACAGACAACTTAGATAATTAACTTTAATATGTTTGTATTACATTTTATTTAAATACAAAGACATTTTATATGAGAGTAAGGTATTTGTGTTTTTTTGTCCTTCAATTTATGAGTATGGTGTTTGCATCTGGTTTCCCTAATGTATTTGTGCTAATTTCACATCTTGAGCCTGTTTCTGTTTATCTGGATGTTTTGCCTCATGCCACCCTTGAATTAATCAGTGCCTCAGTAGTGCCACCCTTGTTAAAAATGTCTAGAATCGCCACTGCATCTCTTTATATAAGGTCTCACAGTTGATGGTGTATGTTAGAGTGAAAACCAAGCTACGAGGTCAAAGAACATTTCTGCAGCATTGAAAGTGCCCAAGAGCACAGTGGCCTCCATCATTCTCGAATGAAAAAGTTGGGAACAACCAACAGTCTTCCTACATCTGTCCGCTCAGCCAAACTGAGTAATCCGGGACGGAGGGCCTTGGTCAGACAGGTAACCAAGGGCCCAATGGTCACAATGAATGACATCCAGAGTTCATTTGAGAGGATGAGAGAAGCATAAAGAAGGACAAACATCAGTGCAGCTCAGTGCCTGGTTTCTTCCACACACACCGTTGGGAATTGTGGCCAAATAGTTCGTTTCATCATGAATTTTCCCGTGGGGATCAATAAAGTGAATTGCTAATTATAGACTTCAGAAGGAGACAGCAGCAGACTTACACCCCTCTCTTGATTGACGGAGCACAGGTAGAGAGAGTTAGTGGTTTTATTTATAAATATCTGTGAGTACACATCTCTGAGGACCTGACCTGGGCTACTCACATCCAAGCTCAGGTTAAAAAGGCCAGACAACGAATGTACCACCTAAGACAACTCTGGAAATTCAGGTTCCCCCCATGTGATTTTAAAAACGTTTTACACTGGGGTCATATAGAGCATACTGACCCAGTGTATCACTGTGTGTGTGGTATGCTAACAGCTCTGAGAAAGACTGCAAAGCCTTGCAGAGAGTGACTCCTCTCCCTTCCCTGCATGATATGTGCATCAGCTGATGCAAGAACAGAGCCACTAAAATCATAAAGGACTCCACCCATCCCAGTAACTGTCTGTTCAGTTTGTTGAAGTCAGGCAAGCCCTTCTGCCATGACTCCTCAACATGGACATGCCAACTCTAATGAATACCATGGTCCCATTTTAATAACATTATTATTATGTATTATTATTATTATCTGGTAGGCGTTATAGGTTGATACAATCCAGTACCACCAGATTTATTCTTCCCAAATGTTAACCTGGAAAATCCAGAGTTCTCGCAAGAACTCACTCGGTGAGTTGTACAGTTTTGAAAATGAATATTAAAGGAGAAGTTCGGTGTGATATTGACAGGCCCTGACATTTAAAACGAGACATTGAGAACTTTGAAAAAGCACTGGTAGTTTATTTACAAGACGATAATACATAACAGTACCTTCACAAAGTTTTCCGGGCGCCGCCATCTTGAAATCTAACGGGAAGTTGATTGACGAAAAACTACAGCTGATACGTGAATACTCGCAATAGTAATGTTGACAGAAGACGTGCTGTACACGTGAAGAAGGAGTGACTGGTACATGTGCATATAGCCTACGGACTGCAGCTTCAGCTGACATAATGGAGGATAAGACGAAGACAGTATGGTTCATGTCATGTATCAGCTGTAGTTTCGCTCTTTCTCGTCAATCAACTTCCCGTGACACGCGAGATTTCAAGGAAAACTTCGCAAAGGTACTGTTTGTATAAATTATACTATTTTATTGTTTTTATTATGTTTCTATATGTCTTTTACTGTTTTTTACTCTGTTTATATGTCCTGTAATGATTATTTATTGTATTTATTGTGTGCACCCAGTGGAGTAGCGCTCCTAATTTCATTGTATTGTAAAGTACAACGACTATAAAGGCATTTAATTTCAATTTCAATTATTTCAATTATTATTATTATTATTATTATTATTATTCATGTCACTTTATTATTTAGTTGAATTATTTATTATTAACTTCTGCTTTTAATCTTATCTGTTTTACTTAGATTTTTTCTACTTTACACAATCATGAAGCTAACCAGGCTTACATTTCACTGCTTGTTATATACTGATATAACTGTGTATGTGATGAATAAATCTCTCTGAACTCTCTGAACTCTGAAGAACCCCAAATTCTGATCAGATTGTTGCATATAGGAAATAGGAGGAACTTTGACCCCTTTGTGAGGATAAAGGATGGAGCACCGCTGCTCCAGCCTCAGATTTTGCGCAGATCTCAAATTGGATTAAATATTCTGCAGAATATACATTCACTCTACTGCTCAGTGTTGCATTGGCTTAGACTTAGTCAGGCTATGTCACTTTTTAGTATTGTGATTAAAATATTGACAGTTCAAGAGCGACTTTTGTCTCAGCGTGTTTCCTTGGATCGAGGTTTTTCAGAGTGCTAATTTGGTCTTGAATTGAACTGGTAGGTGTGAGTTTTTTCCACCACAATAGCCAGTGAGGCCTACATTTGTTCATTTTCAGTGCTCCACGACACTTAGTTGTAAATATATGCATATTTAAGGGTAATGCAAGGATTTTGTATTTAATTAGGTGTGCCCGACCGATTTGAGGGCTGTTTGGGCTGTGTTTTTGTCCCTGTCCTTCCCTGCTGCAGTCACAGGCTGTACAGTTCCCATACCAGGTGATGATGCTACCTGTAGAACACTCTCCACTGCTGAAGAGTAAAAGCCCTTCAAAATGGATGATGACACTTTGAATTTTCTCAGCTGTCATAAACAGAGGTGGGAGTAAGTCACACATGTGCAAGTCACAAGCAAGTCTCAAGTCTTAACCTTCAAGTCTCAAGCAAGTCCAAGTCATTTTTTGTGACAATCAAGCAAGTCAAGTCAAGTCATAGCTTGGGTCAAGCAAGTCAAGTCAAGTCATAGCCAAAACATATAAATTCATGATGATTTACCAATGTTTTCATTTGAAAATAAGCTACAATAGGCTAGTTATGAACTGCTGGAGTTTTATTTGTAACAAACGAATAGACATTGCATTCATTCAAGCCACATACATCTGAACGGTTTATAAAATAAGATGAAATGTATACTAATAAAAATAAATGTATTTCAAATAGACCTATTATAAAGTAGTCTATTATTGTTTCAATATGCCTCAAATATTAGGTAAGCTACATCAAATCATGAAAATATATTCAGATAGTTACACCTGTCCTGACCTGTCACATCTCCAGGGACCCAATAATGTTGAAAAAGTGAACTAATCAACGCTGCTGCCGACGTCACTGCCAAACTTTGACAAGCGCGACAGCGCATTGGGGTTTAGGAGGGTTTAGGACCGTCAATGCTATATCATATTATACTGTACATAAGCCTACCATGTGAAGTAAGCTACTTTTCTAGGCTGATTGCTGGCAGTTAGCTAGGCCTACTTACTGTTGTTCGCCTACTACTAGGCTGTAATGTATGGAACAGGGACGTGTTTAAGAGGGAGGGAGAAAGAGAGCCGCTTAGCCTTCTTTAGGTTACATTGGCAACATTTTCGCTAGCATATCAAGATTAAACTTAGACAAGAAAATGTTTCACTTTGCCATTTCACACATTTTAACCTAATATGGCGTCAACTAAAAAGCATAATAGATTCAAAGCCAACTCTTAACATGCCTCAAATTTGACCTTAGGTTTCTAACACGACTAACTTCTGACGGATGAAAATGAATGTGGTGGTGGTTATGTCGTTAATTTGCGCACTTGCAGACTGCTGTTCATTTCTCCTTTGCGTTGTCAGATATATCATATGTGAAGCCAAACATTATTATGTTTTGGTATAAACGTAGAGCCTTCCATATTTGCAAGTAAGCCTACCTCAGTCTGTCGCAATTGATCTGGCACTTGCTGTTGGTCTGTCGCGTCACTTGGTAACAATGACAGGTTGTCATTGTGTGACGCATGCAACAGCACCTAAGCAGATTTTCTAAAATCGTGAAGTTAACTCCTTAATATCTATGAAAAAATAAAAAGTCAAGTCATTTCAAGTCATTTGTCTCAAGTCTAAGTCAAGTCTCAAGTCATGAATAGCAAGTCAAAGTCAAGTCGAGTCTTTTATACATGTTGATCAAGCAAGTCTCAAGTCCTAAAAAATGTGACTCGAGTCTGACTCGAGTCAAGTCATGTGACTCGAGTCCCCCATGTCTGGTCATAAATACAGTCTTTGCCTGGATTTCTTCAGAGTGTGCTGGATGTTATTGGTGAGGTCCTCGGTGATGTTCAACACTTTCGGCACTCTCCACAGGCTGCCCATTGATTTTTAATGGAGTGTAACTGACAATAGTCCACCACAATTTTCTTTGTTTTGCAGGATCAAGTTGTTGAACTGGCACTGTGCTACTGTACATCCTCTACTAGATTCAAGTAGGCCTGTTCATTGTTGTTACTGATCAGGTCCAACACCACTGTGTCATCTGCAAATTTGATGATGGAGGTGCTGTTGGCTCAGCAGTCATTAGTGTAGATGTTGTACAACAGGGGCCTCAACCACAGTCTGAGCTAGATGACAGACCACTCACTCTGACTTCCTGTGTTTAGTTACTGTACCACATCAATTCTCAGCACATCATGCAGCCTGTTTTCTTCTGCATCCTGCAGTCTTTGTCTTCTATTATGCACACCTCTATCAATGCCTTAAATAATTGCTCATGCCGTATCTGAAATAGCCCACACAAACTGGAATTCATCACATACTTCCCCCCCCCTTACATCCATTTCCTAACACAGTATCCTACGTAACAGAGCTGTGTGTGAATCTTAAGACTATTATTACATCATCATTCAGATTGCAGATTGCTTCCGAAATTGTATTGTCTCCAAATAAATATCCCAACTGTGTGATGTTTTTCTTGTGTTTTGCTGTTGGGCCAAACATTTAATGTGATGTCTCAAAGCATTCACTATACAAAAGCAAGTGCTGATAAAATAAATATCCCAACTGTGTGATGTTTTTCTTGTGTTTTGCTGTTGGGCCAAACATTTAATGTGATGTCTCAAAGCATTCACTATACAAAAGCAAGTGCTGATAAAATAAATATCCCAACTGTGTGATGTTTTTCTTGTGTTTTGCTGTTGGGCCAAACATTTAATGTGATGTCTCAAAACATTCACTATACAAAAGCAAGTGCTGATTTAAAAAAAAAAAAGACAACAACATCATACTATTACCTTGCCTAAAGATGGAATAAAAACTAGTAATAATAGTCTAATGATTCCATAAAATCAATGAAGTAATCTATCCTTACCAAAAAGAACATGTAAGGTTTTTAAACCCTTAACTGCAGTTCACAGGCGGGCCCACTTGGGGCATCGGCTACGTATGGAAACAGGCAGATTCTTACGCCGAAAGAGGGGGTAGTGAAGAACAAGACAGGGCGGCATTCTTGCCAGTGTCATTCTCCAATTACCTTCAACCGGATTTTTATGCCTTGCTTGAAACCATATGTTTGCCACTGCTCTGGAAAAAAGAGGCAATGAAATAATTCTGTCTGGTAAGTCAATGTTATCTTATGGATTGAATGTGTTATTATGCGACATCTGGCTTTGCAAGGCAATCGAGGTGATTTTATTCAGTGCAATTTGGGTTTGGCTGACCCTATGCTGCAATACGAAAATACGCGTAGAAATCCAAATAGTGCCTCTTTAGACGGGATAATGTTTTATATTCACTTAACTTGCGTGGCATCGTTAGATACTTATTATTATTTTAATGTTAATTGACGGCATATCCTCCCAGTAATGATAGCTCATCTTTGCCAAATATGGCCTTCCACATTACGCATCCCCGCGACTTGTCGTGGTAAGGGCTCTATTAACAATTAGCCTGACACTAAGTAGCATATCCAAGGTATTTTGTTGCAACAATTAGTCTATTGCTTTTATTGATTACAAAATATTACTCAAACCAGCTGTAGCAGTAAGCTTGTCGTTTAGCGAATGAGATAATGATGATCATGTAGTCTGATGCGTCTTAATATATTAAGGTAACTAAAACCGGCATAAATGTCTGCTAGCTAACGTTGTATTTTAATTGTTTATTTGACATGCTAATTCATAGGCTTGCTGTCTATATTTAATCGTGGGCCAGAGCTATAGAATTGCTTCACTCAGTACATTTCACGGACTGTTTAGGTGTTAACGGTCAAGTTATGCCCGTCATTGAATACCTTCCGGTTGGAATGAGTTATCTTTGGGTGAAAGTGTACATTTGTAATTTTGCAATTTAAAAGGTTATCAGTTAAAAGGAAGCAAATGCGAGTAAGTGTTTTCAGTTTAAGTAAATCTCTTGCACGTCTTTAGGCATACGTGCCATGTGAAAGTTACAAGATGAAATAAAGTCAACTGAGTTTGAGTTTTTAAGCGGTTGCTCATTGTAATATTCATCTATTTTACGCAAATCCATGGTTTAAATGACTATACGTTTTCCAATAAATGCTCTTGAGCCCCTTGGGAATTCTGCGAAGATTGTAAAGGGGGAGCGATTGAGTATGTGTGTTTGAAAGCTCATGGACTTGGCTCATACTTGTTTGAGTTGAGGAAGTTTGAGTAACGACGTAGGCCTATACTGTAGTGTAGACACTGTCATGTAGGCACAACTGTATAACAACCTTTATTTAGATGACAGGTAGGCCTATAGTGGACAGCCAGATGATTATAAAAGTGTCTTGTGTATGAACTAGTACAGTTGTTATTTCCATGTCGGACCATGCTGACTGCTTTTTTTTTGCTAATGTCGTCTCTACATGAATTTCACAGTGGTTGTGGTGGTAATTATCTTGGTCAGGACTGTCACCATTAAGCATCAATCAAGATCTCAAAGTGCCAGGGTCAGCTCAAAATGGAGCCTTGCAAGACTTAAATTGGAGTATTCCCCATAGCTTTCCGATTGGCCCAGTAGTGAATCTATCAGACCAAGCTCTTCTCATTTGAAGTGTTTCAAGCATTAGTTAAACTCCCTAGGTAAGCTACAACTCTGTTCTGCTGAGAATCCACCAGGAAGGACCATATTGTTTCTGTTCTTCTCTCCTCTCTAGGCGTCCGATCGTGGTCCCGGTCCACAGAGTTCGAGCCGTTCCTCTCCCCTCCTCTTGTTGCCCCCCTCCCACCACCCCACCCCCAATCCCACCTACTCCATGTGGTCCCAGAAGAAGAAGGTGTTGATGGTCATGGTCACCCTGGGGCTGGTGGCAGCTCTGATCCGCTCCTGGACGCCGCGGCCGTACACGTCCGTGGACGTGCGGCCCAAGCAGGAGGCAAAGATGGAGAAGCTGCTGGGGGACAGACTGCTCCTCTCGGAGCACAAATACGATGACATCCCATACCGTGTCAAGGAGAGTGTGTTGGGGTGGGTGTGATGGCATGTGGCCGCAATAGACTACCTACACGGCTTTTCCTGTATGCTCACGTATTTCCGGTGGAGCGTTAGCTGAGCGTTACTTCTTTATCTTAAGGCACTGATTCCCTACTGCAACACCCAACCGAGTTTGTGTAGACACTAATTACATTAACAATAACGGCAGGTTCAAACACACCTGGCTCCACTGGAAACTAACCACCAACTTTCATGCACATAGTCTAGAGCAGTCTTGTTTTCCTGAGAGCTTGTTACATCCTTCACTGTTGACTTGACCTGACCCCATTTAACCAACAAGAACACACACTTGTGTGTCATTAGAGGATGTGTTTTTTGTGTGTACCTGGGTGTCCACCTGCTGTTGCAGAAAAATTCTATACGTAATTTCAGCTAGCCTTCTTTTGGTGTCGGTAATAATCTCATTGGATGGTAATAGCCTATATGGTGACTCAAGTGTGTAACTTCTCTTGGCTTACTAATGGACAAACCCAATTCTAAAAGCACGACCAATACACAATTTCACAATAATCATAACAAACAAACAGTTAAGCCCTCATTTAGACCTGAAGGACAATACCTCTCTTTTTGAAGGGCGTGTTCCACTGTGCCTTTTCCCATGCTACCTTGCTACAATATGAATTCTCTAATCTAAAAAAGCTTTTGATAAGACATTGAGTAATAAAAAGCAAGGCATAAAGCTACACAGGGTATAGTCTATTACATAGACATTTAATTATTAACAGAAAACATGCCCTAAATGTCATCAATGAAGTCAAGTCAAGTCAGCTCAGAAATATACAAAGGGGCTTGACCATAGAGTGCTTTAAAAACAAAGAGTAAAACTTAAAATCAATTCTAAATTTCACTGGTAACCAGTGAAGCTCAGCTAAAACTGGAGTTATGTGCTCATACTTTTTGGTGCCAGTGAGGAGTCTTGCAGCAGCATTGCTGAACTAACTTTTAACAATTTAAATTATATTGGGTTAGGCCTGTGTACAGTGAATTGCAGTAGTCTAAACTAGGGATGTAACGATTACCGGTATAATGGTAAACCGCGATAAAAATGTTGACGATAATAATTACCGTTTTCATTTCAAATATCATGATTATCACTGTTGATTACCGCGGAAACCGTGTGTTTAATCCTTCCCAGCTTCATCTGAGCCTGCTTTTGACATACAGTAGGCCTGGTACAATGGAACAAAACTGGTACCCTACTGATTCTGTTGTCTAATTGATGGTTTTAACTACGATTCGGATTCGGCTACACCTGATTTTAAAAGGCAGAACTTTTTCACCGCAAAATGTGCACTTCACCGTATCATGTAGCCACTCTGCGTCTTTTTATGTTCGCGTCCACATTAAATCCATTCCACTCACGTTATCAGGAGAATACAGTAGCCTAAAGTTTTATTTTGAACGCTTACTTTGGTCTCACTCATTGCATCCAAATAACAGAAATAGCAAACTCCAAGTTATGGTAGGGTAAGTTAAGCTATAAGCACATAGCTAATTAAACATGAAGAAAAAAGTGAACGGGATACTTTTTGAAACTATTTCAGCTTGTGTAGGCCTATCAGTGGTTTCTGAACATATTGAACACACTTTCAGAAATACAGTGATAATACCGAAAACCGTGATCATTTTGGTCACTATAACCGTGAGGTTAAATTTTCACACCGTTACATCCCTAGTCTAAACATGAGGTAATAAAAGCATGAATGACTGTTTCAAGATCTTTCTTAGATGAAAAGTGCTTCAGTTTAACTACTGTTCTAAGCTGATAAAAACTACCCTTAACAACAGAGCTGACTTGCTTATTAAAATTAAGATAGCTGTCGAAAATGACACCTAGATTTCTGACCTGACTCTGCAAGTTTGATGACCAAGGGCCAAGGGCATTGCTCAAGTGTTTTGTAGGGGTGGGGGATCCAAATAAAATCATCTGGACACCCTGGACATTTGAGAGGTCCTTTTGGAAACCCAAAATGAAAAATAGGTTAATTGAGAAATCCTGTGGGTTATGGTAGACAACCAGAATATACAATTGCCCACACAATTATTAGCACCCGTTGGAGAGAGGAGTAAAAAGGGTTGTGAGAAATTCACTTTTCAGTGAATTAGCTGCTGCCGAACCACAGCCAAGGGTGTTGAAAAAACTTTTGGAAGTTTGTGATTTTGCGCTAATCCTATGGTTGGAGTAGAGTTATTGTTTACTGAAAATTTGATGGACAATGACAAGATGAACAGGTAGTTCTACAAACAGGGCTTATTGCAGATGTGGTTTGTCTACAATAAAGAAGGAAATAATAAAAAACAACAACAATAGATCGCTGTTTACACACAAAAGAGATTCTATATGTTATTATTATAACACAAAGCATCATCTCAGGCTACAAATGTCTCGGATAACATTAATGAATACATCACAGGGAGATTTAACCCAAAAAGGAATATAATTTCAGTGCAGTGTGTCGGTCGTGTCAAATAGAATGTTACTGACAAGCTGATTAAATTAATTGACACATTTTACATTGGCTTAAACAGATAAACAGGTAAACTTACATTACACGGATGCACATGCATGATCTTGCTGCCATACATTCAAATAAACCTGTGCAAGAAGTAATATTTGAATAGAGTGCCTGGTGCAGAGACGGTGATTGTGGAGGTGGAGAGGCGATCAACAGAGGTGTAGTCTTTCCAACCCCACTCTCACTCAACAACAACAACAACTAAGCTCTTTTGTGACTCAGGGCTAAGCACTTTACAGGCTCTCTTCAGGAATATGATGTGTAAGTTCATGTCCCGACTTGATGAGTCTCAAAACTGTATTGTAATGATGCTCACAAGCCCCAGGTGCAGCTCGGTCAGATATCAATCATATTTGTGGAAGCATTGGTATGGGTGCCTGTTAAGACTCTCATGAATCAGAGTATGTTTGTATGTGTTTATGTATCTATTCCTTTTGTTGTTGTTGTTGTTGTTGTTGTTGTATGTCTTGCTGTTGGGTCTAGAGCCTGTAATAAAGTTTAAATACAGTACACAGTATATATATATCCAATGAGTAGCACCCACCTGGGTGATGCACGCCAGCCTTTAAGCGCCAGAATTTTCAAGGTTGGATTCTTCTCATTGTTTTCAATGTGAAACTAATGTAATTCACCAAGAGGCCACTGTAGATGAGATTAGATTTTCATTCAGGGTACCTGGAGTGGCAGAGGATATCTGGTCTTGCTGCTGAGTTTGAGCATTGGCCAGAGTAAAACCAGAAAATGATGACAAAACTGAAATGACAAACTATATGTCATGTCCATGCATGAAACTATCAGAAACATACGGTGTCTGGCTCTTGCATCATTGTATTGGTATGGAATATGTCCACTTGCATTTGTATTGGTCTTGCAGAGATCCAACTTTGCACCTGTAACTTTTTACCTGCCCCTCTCAACATAATTAGTTTGAGACTAATCTACGTATCTAACACTTAAGTCCTTAGAATGGATGCATGGCTTCAATGCTTTGCATTTATGAAACTACCCACATCTCTCCGCTGTTAGGCCTGAAACTTGTTTCCTTTTCCCTCCCCCAGTCTCCTGGCCCATAACGGCTGTGTGTGTGAGGGGGAGACGAGGAGCATCAACCTGCCCTACGCCAATCTGCTGTTCCCTCGGGTGTCGGCGCAGAACCTTCACACGGCCTTTAAGGAGTCAGAGCTGGAGGAGGTGAAACGCCGTCGAGCTCAGGAATACAACAGTTTCCAGAAGAGGTGAGTTTAACGCTTTACCCTGTGCCCAAACAAACCTTGGCATGGGACTTCAATGCCACCAGTTTCTGCTCTAGCTGCTTCGACCTGTGTACAGAATGTACCATTTTAAGCTACAGACATATCAAAGTCAAAGTCAAAGTCAAAGTCAGCTTTATTGTCAATTTCTTCACATGTTCCAGACATACAAAGAGATCGAAATTACGTTTCTCACTATCCCACGGTGAAGACAAGACATATTTTACCAATTTAGGTCCACAGACAAACATAACATTCAAGTAAACAAAAAAGTAAGTAAATAAGTAAATAAGAGGGCACATATAATAATGAAAAAATAAGAGCAGCAAAATGTAAAAACATATCAAACCAACTGCAAAGACTACTGGAGAGGAAGGCTGACTGACGTGTCTTGTGTTGCCTGTGTCAGGGCAAAAAAGTTGCTCCTTAACACACTGCAAAGACTACTGACAGCGACCAACTAACAAATATACATTTTTGCACCTGTGTGATATGCAGATACACAATACATATACACTACTCTTGCTCACCACAGGCAATTTCATAATTTAGCCTTTTCTTGTCAAATATACATCTGATAAGAAGTTGGTAAAGGCACTGGTGCTGTCAGACAGAAGCGAGAGAAACTGCATTATCAGATCCAGTAATACAGGCACAGTGCTGTAGTTTTGTATTTGCAGAGGGAAATGTCTAGTGATTACACAGCATATTGCTGGTACATCTTTGGCCTTGTTTGAGGAACATGCTGTCCACTTTGAATACACAAATATCTGGTGACCGTGCACTGAAGGCAATTTCAGTGCAGGTAAATTTTAGTCAAATAGTTTTCTTAAAATAGTGTGTGATCAGAGAAGACCCTGCCTTTTAGCATATCCAAAATGTATCCATTGTTTAAAGTATTATTTAAAGTATTTGAGTCTGGACAGCAAAAAACACATTGTGGTGACAAATTGTCTTTGGGCCCGTCCACACGAGAACGTTTTTTTGAAACCGGTTAATTTTTTTTTCCGGTTACACCATGTGTCCACACAAGGCCGGCATTTTAGGAGGCTGTAACCGATCTTTTTTGTAACCGGATTCCAAAGTGAGTTTTTTTGCCGTGTTTGCCGGTTAACATTTGCCGTGTGGACAGCAAAGACTCAGCCACTGCACTCGACCAGACACTCTGCTTGTCAGAACAAACCAAACCATTTGTTTGTCATATTAAAATGTTTTACTTTTCCCTGTCATGATATCTGTGCACGCAGTATCAGCTTTTTGTGGCTAACCGTTAGCTTAACTTGGTTAAACATTAGCTTACTACAACCTATGACTATAGCATGTTAATTTCTCCAGTGTAACTTGCTCTATACCTGACTACCATCGTAGTGTGTATGTCTGAGTGTGCATATCTGTGTATGTGAGTGTATATCTGTGTGTGTGTGTTTATTCTTGTGTGTATCTGTGTATTTGTGTGTGTGTGTGTGTGTATGTGTGAGTGTGTATGTCTGTGTGTATGTGTGTGTATATTTTTGTGTGTGTGTATGTGTGAGTGTGTATGTCTGTGTGTATGTGTGTGTATATTTTTGTGTGTGAGAGTGTGTATGTGAGTGTGTGTGTATGTCTGTGTGTGTGAATATGTGTATGTGTGTGTGTGGGAATATGTGTGTGTGTGTGTGTATGTCTGTGAGTGTGTGTGTCTCTGTGAATATGTGTGTGTGTGTGTGTGTGTGTATGTCTGTGAGTGTGTGTGTCTGTGTGTGTGAATATGTGTATGTTTGTGAGTGTATGTCTGTGTGTGTGAGTATACCTGACTACCATCGTAGTGTGTATGTCTGAGTGTGCATATCTGTGTATGTGAGTGTATATCTGTGTGTGTGTGTTTATTCTTGTGTATATCTGTGTGTATGTGTGTGTGAGTGTGTATCTGTGTGTGAGTGTGTGTATGTGTGTGTGTATGTCTCTGTATGTGTGTATGTATGAGTATGCGTATGTGTGTGTGTTTGTAGGTGTAGAAGTATGTGTGCATCTACAGTAGATACAACATTCTATCCCACCGGTCACTATTGTGACCGTTAACATGTTTACTCATTCTGCAAACACACCAAAGACATTTGAATAATTATAAATGTATATATCATAACTAGACACCTTAAAGACCATATGTACAAAAAATATTTGTCCTATGTTTATTTTAACATACTTTAAAAACCTTTTATTTGGGAGCTGTGAGGCCGTCATCCTCTTCACAAGGTGCAACCAGGAAGTAAACAGCTCTGGTCATGTGACAATTTACTCAAAACATTTGACACTGCACACATTTCACTGAAACACTCTATTGTTTCAATATTTACTGAAAGAGTATTGGGATATTCCCCAGTTACAGTTTTAGAGGCTTATAAGTACATTTTTTTTTTTTTCGGTCACAATTGTGACCGATGGGGTGAAATGGGTTAAGACCCCATATGGAAAAGGCATATTATTTAATGAGGTTTTATCACTGAAAATGTTTATTTCTGAAAACTTTGGCCAAAGTTGAGATGTGGGAAAACTCGTGGTTTCACTTTCATCAAGGGAAAACAGCGCTATTGCATTGCAACCTCGTTCGTTTGAAATCTCTGATTGACCACCTGTTCGAGGGATTTGCGACAGCCTTTCCCAGCTGTTTAACATGTTTGTAGCATATCAGTGTTCAACAGAATTATTTTTAAAAACGGAGGGGATATAGGCTATCATTTTTTTCCTAATAGCCTACTAGACCTATGTATCTCTTAGATTTCGCTAATGAGTGTTGTAGGCTAGGAGTTTTTGACGGCACTAACTTTTACAAAAGACCAGAAAACAATGTTAAGGCATTTGTGGAAAAGAAGGATGGTTTGTGTGTTTTCTTCCTACACCTCACGGTAAGCTATTTCGTTGCTCTGATTGGTTAGGTCTACCCAATTGAGTGCAGAGGCATTCCCCCCCTGTATCGGTTGAAACACACCCCATAATTATGTCCCAATGGAGCAGTATCAGACTCATATTCTGACTAGAATTGAGTATGACTACGTCAGGCTATGTAGATGCTCTTCCTTAGATCTATAAATTGCCTCAGCAATGTTTTACAACAAGCAGATTTGTGAGCAAACCAGATAATGTATAGTCTTACAGGAAAGCAATTCATGCTGTAATTGTAAGTACGAGAGAGAGAGGAGTAGTTCGCACACTGAAAGAAATTACTTAAACAAAGTCTTCAGAAAGGAGTTTTTCCATTTAATTTTGGGAGCAAGAGCAGACGTTTCAGCTGTCCGGCTATTCTCAATGCTCACAGTGAATCAACCGCCGACATACAATTAACAAGTACCCAGTTGGGTTAAGGGTAATCAAGAGACAGGGGTGGTGGGAGGGGCTTTAATTGTAATTGTAAGTACACCAGATCATTGTAGACTTAAGGCATTATAACTTGTATCTTGGTTTTAGAAATGTGCTGTCGAAAAATTCATATCAAATTATTATGGTAAATGGACTGCATTTATATAGCGCTTTTTTCGGCTCCTGCGAGCACCCAAAGCACTTTACATTATCATGCCTCACATTCAGGGGCGGACTGACAATCTGTGCGTTCTGGAAAAGTCCAGAACGGCCGTCCATCCGACGGCCGTCGACTGCCTGGCTCAGTGCCTCATTGGCCAATTAGGGCGACTGTCTAGCTCTCCACATAAATATACGTCACTCAGGCTTAATGAAAGCTATCAGTATGTCTACGCTACCAGTTGTCATTGTCATCCAAAAAAGTAAACATTTGCGCCATCGCGTTTCCAATGAATGATACTAGGCAAGATGATGCAGCCTTTATATTTCACCCCTCTCTGTGGTTCAGTCTTGCTCATAGCCTTGCGTTTCAAAAACGTGCTAGAATTGAATTCCATGTGTGCAGAACAGGTGGTGACTGTCAGTTAGAGCCAGTCATCATGGAAGAACTTGGGATAGGCCTATCAAAAACGAAAAAACAAGGCAACATAAAACTGAGTGGGAGAACAGCGACATTTAAACAGTTTTCCACCAAAGGTAGGCTATGGTCCTGTCCCAATATTTAGACTATTGACAAACTTTACCCCTCGACTCCTCTACCTCCTGAGCCACTGCCGCTCCTATAATGATCTGTTAAAGCATTCTAATAATAATAATAATAATAATAATAATAATTATTATTATTATTATTATTATTATTATTATAAGGTTTGTGGTATGATTGCTCTTTCTTTATGTAGGTCCCAGACTGCTGCAGACCTGCTTATTGTTGCTGAAGCGAACAGCCCTCTGCAGTATCCCACCCAAGGTGTAGAAGTCCGACCCCTCAAGACCATCCTGATACCTGGTAAGGGCAGGGCATACCCCTCAGGATTGTAGTGTAACATGATGAGTATGGAAAGGGCCTTGTATCAATATTAATCAAGTTTAATGGAGAGGGAGGCAGAGAGAGGGGGCCTTAGAAGTGGAGCAGCAGTCAGTGGAACACAGGTGGAAGCAAGCTTGAGCTACTCAACTTGTACCATGGGCGTAGGTTTGCATGGGGACCATGGACACTTGTCCCCACCAATATTTTGGGATGACAAAATTGTCCCTACCAGTATTTTATCAAACTCATTCTTATTATGTTTGTTGTGAAGATGTAGCCTATCCATTTTGATATTCTCATAACAGTGTTTCCTCTAGATTTTTTTTAGCAGTGGCAGCAGCCAGGCCATCTGCACCCCTACCTCCCCACAAAAAAAGTCACACTAAATATCAGAACGTTACATATAGGCTACAATATGGAAAAACCTGGAATTTCATTAGAATGTATTTCATTTCTATGGCTTAGACGTATAGGATCTGTAGCCTATAGATTAATTTGAACCTATAGCATAGTATTAACTAGAAAAACATTTCCTGAAGGAAATACAGTGCATGAAAATGCAAAAAATATGATGTAAAATATCATACAGAGTAAAAACAAACTATATTGGTTGCTAGGTAGATGAGGTTTAATATAGTCGGAATGACTGAACAGTTAAATAAGTGGATAGTTTATATAGTTAAATGATTTGCTTGGTAGATAAGGTTTAATATAGTTGGAATGATTGAACGGTTAAATAGGTGGATAATTTAAATGGTTAAATTATTTAGGTAGATAATTGACGATAACTGACAGTTGGAATGGCTCTAATATTTGCTAGCAGTTATGCTAACTATGTTATCAAAGATAATAATGTTAACCAAGTTACTTAACTTAGTTAACTTAGCTAATGTTTTCATTTTTAATAGTTATGCTAACTAGCACTATGTTAACCATGTGACTTAGGTAACCTAGCTAATCATTTTTAAAAGTCATGCTAACTATGCTAATTAACATGCTAACTATGCTAACCATGTTACTTAGCTAACTTAGCTAATCATTTTTAGCAGTTGTGCTAACTAGCATGCTAACTATGTTAACCATGTTACTTAGCTAACTTAGCTAATCATTTTTAGCAGTTTTGCTAAAAATGCTAACTAGCATGCTAACTATGCTAACCATGTTACTTAGCTAATCATTTTTAGCAGTTTTGTTAAAAATGCTAACAATGTTAGCAATGCTAACCATGCTAACTAGCTACAGTGGGTAGGAGTCATAGTTGATGACAAGTAACAGTTACAATGGCTGAACAGTTAAAAAGTTCAGTAGTTTAAAGGGTTAAATTGTTTAACAGTGAAATATTGTAGTGAGGACTTTTATTTTGAAACAGTTTTTGGCAGAGGAAGCAGTTGAACAGGATGTGTAGTCTTAATAGAGCCAGTTTGTATGCTTAAAGCCTGAGACTGGCAGTTGATGCAGGTGGCCCGAACACCTGCCATAGGATTCTAATTGCTTAACGGCTCTATTGTGATGTCATCAGCCCATGTTAAGTCTATGGGGAAATTTTGAGTAGTTTTTAATTAATAGTTTAAAAAGTATAAAAGTTACAAAGATGAAAATGTCCTAAGTAAGACCTACGCAACGCAGTTTGAATGAAGTTTCTACGTTAAACGGTTGAAGCTGCATTAAATGCGTTAGAAGAAGAAGAATAATCAGAAGAAAAAGCCTTGGAATAACCGTACAGTGCATTTTCATGCACTGTAATAAGAAGAAGCCTAGGAAGAACAGTACAGTGCATTTCCATGCACTGTAATAACACGGGGTGTCACCCCGGGATTTTTTTTTTATTCTAGTTGCTAATCACACCATTTACCGTGACTTGAAAGGGACAGGATTCAGGAACTAAAGACAGGCCCATCTTCTGTCTGACTCATGTCACGTTAACCCATGCATTAAACCACATGTCACTGCTTGAACGTTTTGTGCATGTTGTAGAAACACAACTCACAACACAGCTTTTATTTGGTACAAGTCAAATTTAGTTTTCTTTGGTTACTTTCTTAGGTTATAGTTCGCTATTCACATTACTAAGTCATCACCGCAAGTGCGTACAAAATGTTTATGGCCAAGTTTTGTGCCGTCCCCACATTTGCAAAATTGCTTACCTTGTTTTATCTCCTGCATCGAATCGCGATTGAGTGTGCATCTAATAACAGCGGAATCTCCGTGGGGAGACATCCACTCTCCATGTTTCATTTTCGCTGTTGTTGCAAGCGTAATAGGCTACGATATGGAAAATCCTTTGAATATGATCATCTCCAGAAATGAATGGGTTTTCCTTAGCCTGTGCTACACCTTTCCACCAAGTTGTACGAAAATTGTAGTTTTTGCGATGTTGACAAACAGCACATGGAAGCTCTTGATAGCGCATGCCACTAACATCTATAAAACAATATATTTATGGAATAAAACTAGACAGGTACCTCGGATTAGCATTACTGTTTATTGTTAAACTGCAATTATCTGCAGCCAGCGGAGCGCATTTAACTATGCGTCCGGAAAATAATGTGCGTCTGCCCTAATTCTGAAGCAGTGGGCACCGCTACAAAATGAAGAGGAAACACTGGGAAGAAAATTAATGTTTAAAATAGGCTACATCAATACAATATGTAATATGTGAAGTGAAACTGGACAGGCCATAATAACCTCTGATTAGTTTTACTTATTGTCAAATTGTAATGTGAGCGGCAGCTAGTGGGGGAGATACAGTATGTTGGCAGGATTATTTAAAAGGCAACTGCAACTACAATGTGAGTCTGTCCTGATTCTGATACCATGGCGGCATTGTGGCGGGCCGCCATGCTAAAATCACCGTAGAGGAAACACTGCATAAAATGTACATCTCCAGGACAACCAGTTTAGACATGCTATCACTTGAGTGTCTGAAACCGAAGTGGATTTATGTGACGCTCTTATGAAAGTGTCAAAGCATATGGCTACTTGTGGCAGACTACGCCCTTGACTTGTACTCTGTGTTACACCTTCATCAAAGGAATTCAGAGGTCTGGAGTTTCCCTGAAGCTTGTATCCTATGAAACTTGCTGAACTTGCTCTGTACATGTATACATTTTGCAACTTCCTTCACTTTTCGATCACTTTTTCAGAATGAAAGTTGGTTGGTTGGGGTTGAATACTGGCACTGTTTCACCCCCAAGTGATACAGAGAATCACAATGTGGGTGGGAACATGTTTGGTACTATGGCTTACCATGTCCTTTTTTGAGCTAAGATCCTATTTTCAACAGATAGAAACATACTGTGTTTAACATTTATTGGCTGACTGTGTCTGGAATAATATGTGCATGTAATTTGTGTTAATTGAAGGACTGGCCCTCATACAGAAGAACAGAGAACGCTATTCAGTAAGTCATCCAATTGAGTACTACTAGTGACAGTAACCTTCTTTCCCATTAGATAAAATTATTTCATGTTAACAACCTTTATTGTGTGACAGGTGAATTTGACAGCAACAATGGGCATGTTTGATATTGCTGCATTTGTGGATGAGGTTACCATCAAAGGGGAGGGGGAGATGCAGATGGCTTTGTCCAGCCGATACCTCTCAGCCCTGAACAGACAGCTGCAGTTTGTCACCTACACAAACACCCTGTTTCACCCAAACACCGCAGATACAGGTGAGTACAGATACCAGCACACAACCACAACCCTTATCGAGCCCTCTCAATAGCAAACACCACACCTGTGCAAACTGTTTGAACTATATATCTCAGCAAAATAAAAATGTCAACATTTCATTCCTTCTGATGAAATTTTTATGATATGTTGGACATGTTTTATGATTGTAATATAATTTTATCTATTCTAATCTTTCATTCTTTCTTAATCTCAGTGAGGTTAAAGCTGGCCTGTCATATCAGTTTTAGATAATGCTGGGGTCATGGAAAGGCTTCAGTAGAATATGCAACAGAAAAATAGCTCAATGGTTCTACTCAACTCTCTACTAAAGACTAAACGCATTGAGGCTATTTTCAGTCATGCTGAATCCAGTAGTTACTAATAATGCACTCTTTGTGGTAAGGAAGCATGTTGTAAGCCCTTAAAGAGTTGAGACATCTCTGAGTGTAGAGTCATTTATATGTTCTGTGAAGAATGCTTGGAGAGCACAGCATTTGTAGAATTGTAATTTAAAGCCATCTATACTATTTATCCAGTGATTTGGGGTAACATTTGCAAATAGGAGCATCCATATTGTATTGGACCATGCTTGTTCGTTATGGAGGAGATTATAATAAGCTTCACAGTTATGCCGTCAAATAAATTTTGCCTACTACCAGGCAAGCAACAAAGCAGTATTGGTTTGGAACTCTAATGAGGACAAAAGTATGAGCATTCTTTGAGGCTGTTTCCTATTGTGAAGTTAATTTTGTACAACTGTCTCACGCGATTTGTGCATACTAGTATATTTTAATTTCACCCAAAAGCTCATGTTTGTAGTATTTAAAGACTACATTATGTTAGTGTAAGTTAAAGGAGAAATCCGGTGACATTTCACATAGATCTCTGTTTCTCAAGGTCACCGAGTACTGTCAGTATGAAAAATAACAGAAACAATCGGTTTTACCTAACGCGAGTTGTTACAGCCAGCAGCTAACGCAGCCAGGCAGCTACAGCGCTACACTCTGGGGGCATGTCCGTGAGCTCCCATGTACCTGCTCCCAGAATGTAGTGCTGTAGCTGCCTGGCTGCATTTCTCCTTTAACTTGGTTTGGATGCTGCTGCAGTGGAAAGTATAACACTAGAGAAAGATGCTGTATCCTTCTGGTTTCATCTGGAATTTGTTCATTAATAAAAAATGAGGTTTATTTTTCTATCTATATTATATCAGTTGCTTGTATGGGACATACTTCTGAAAATAATAGGTTCACCCAATATTATCTGCATTCCCTAAAACATATTGCTGCTCATCTTTTTCCCCTGCACACATGTTGAGGGTGTGAAACCCCTGTTGATTGCATGTGGGATGTAGTGGGATGTCCTACTTGGAGACCTCTGTACAGTTATCAGTATCAGGCCTATTGAATGTGGTAAGAGGGACACTCAGACAGTGCCATTATGTGCTGCTGTGTGCTCCCTGTCACTCTCATGAAAAGAAATGAGTCTGCAGCCAAGTGTGAGATGGGCTGGGGTATCCTCCTCTCAAGAGCGGTTTTGACTGATGCCGGTCTCTGCTGGTTGCAGGAACAGGGCTTTCACATGCTGGGTCTGGCTCTGTGTTCTCTAGTACAGACAGAGGACGACATGGGGTTGCAAAGACATGGGGTTGTAGCTCTGCTGTATATGACATTGGTCTAAAATGGCCTGCCTTTCCAAATGAATCATATAATATAGGATTGGCTTGCGGACATTGACGTTCCAGCGAGTGTTGAAGTGGTGGTAATACTTAATTGCCACAACATTGTTGGTTCACCCTATCAACCAACTTCCTCACTTTAACTCAGAGAATATGGGGTTTTGGTCTTATTATTTGCACTCCCAAAGTGACCTTTAGTGCTGACCTGGGGTCTCATTACAGAAACTTCCTAATTATGAAATCCTATCTTACCTCAGTTTAGGATGGTATAAGACGTCACTCTTCAGGACCAATGAGGGAACTGGGAGTGGTCGAAGGAAATCGTGAAGCTTCCGCGCGCTGTTGGAAATAACAATTGATTATAGAACCCCTGTTAACCTAATGATTCTGACCCCGCTAGATATGGAGAAGTTTCAGTCAAAGTAATATTACTATCCATAGTAGGCCGATGTAGGCCTACCCACGAGACTGTTACAAGAATGCCTTCTAGCTATTTAATTAGACTCAACTTCCCCAAGAATAGTGTGCGAGGCCCTCCTCGGCTGACTAATTCGGGAGGCGCCATTTACTGAGTAATGATCCTAGTGTGAAAGTTGGTCAGAGGCTAAAGTGCTGGCCTGGACCACTATACTCATCTGGACAGAACATCTTACCGAAGCTACAGAGGGTTCAGGGTGTGCTAAAGTTAGCTGTCTAATTCCAGACTACTAATAAAATCAGTGACCCACCACAGTACAATACGATGGCCAGTTCTCCTGGTAGCATGCCTACTTTCACTGATTTAGCCCCACGGCCCTAGGGACTAATCCTAGCCGTTCCCCCTGGCACATCTTAAACTTTGAGGGATATCTAAAGAAATTCTAGAAAACTATGCGGGTCAAAGCATAACAATTTATTTGTCAGATACAAGCTATTCATCCAATACATTATAAAAGGTACATCTAAATGAATAATGTGAAAGTTACGAAAACAGGTTAAAGGAACATTTAGGAAACCATATGAAGCAATCAGAGAATGAACATACCAGCTCAGAGGATGATGACTACACACCTTAGTGGTGCGGGAGATTCTGACTACAGAATGGGTCCTAGAATGTTCTGTAAACTTCACTTAAATAGGCTACCTAGTTTGTAGTTGGTTACATTGATATGGAGCAAATGATTGGAGGTCAGCTGATTTGGGATCACATGGTTGGAGGTCATCTGATTTGAGAGTACTTTGATGAGACTTGAGACCATTGTTGTAGTGAGAGTGAATCAATCAAGACATGACAAGGTATACATTTGATTACATTTCCTGTCCCTACAGTTAACTGCTCCTGTGGACATGTGACAGTAGGCCCACAATAGGCCCACACTTAGTAATTGATCAAGAGTCAATATATGACTGAAAAGATTATCATCAGCCTGGTAATTAGGATCCTTACAATGGCATTTAGGATTTTTGGTATTACAGAAGTATGTTTCCTAACTGCATTTAGGAAAAAATCCTATCTTAACTTAACAGATCCATCCTAACTCAATAATTTCCTAGCTTAGTAATCCTAATTTAGAATGGCACAGACCCTGTCCTAAATTCAAAATAACTGCCAAAACTGACTGCAACAGTCTTGTTGGGTTGTTGCCTAGCCTATGACAAGATGAGGAACATGACTGTTAAAGCATATCACACTAAATAAGTGAAAACTTTGACAAGCAATATACAATGTATAAGCTATGTGTTTTAAAACATTTATAACATGTATAACAAATAAATCTTTATAACAGAATATTAGGCTATGATTTATCATTATCACCCAGAGAGAAGAAATACTCTTTTCTGATTGGCTGGCGGGGTGGCTTTTAATTCTGAATAACGGGACACCTATGAAGTAGATCTGGTAAAAAAAGTTTAATCGCCGTTCCATATCAATGCTTATGAATGGTAACTATAACAACCATAGTAGGACGACGGTTGAGCCTGGAGGCAGGCTTCGCAACAATGGAATCAACTGTAAACAAGCTAACTGTCCATGCTATGGCTGTTATAGGGCCAACGACAAGTTGTACAATAAGCTGAACTAGTGGGCTTCTTTTTAAATGGAACCGCGTGTTTCCTTTGCGTGCTATAAAGGCATGGCTTTACAGTGGCAACCGGGTGATAAGCGGGATGACGGCGTTCGAGGTGTGTCCAGTTATACGGAATTAATGGACTCGGGCGGAGGCAACTCGCCCTCGCCCATTAATTCCGTATACCAGGACACCTCGGCGGCCGTTATCCCTTACTTATTAGCCTAATATATTTTTGTTTTTCCTCTTTTTATCCTGCACATCAAATTAATCAATATTGACAGACTCTCTGGCATGACAGGACGATTGCCGATTTAACAATCTAACTGGCAGTTACAGTTTTCTGTACAGTTTTTACAGAATTTCTTAAGTTAAGATAAGATAGGAGGTCTGAGGTAAGATCAATAAAGTATCTATCTATCTATCTATCTATCTATCTATGAGTTTAGGAACTGCTTCTGTGATAGGAAGATAAGATTTTTCCTATCTTTGAAATTTAAGTTAAGATAGGACAAGCAGGTAGGATATTTTTCTGTAATGAGGCCCCTGGTCTCTATCTTTAGAAATCCATGTGCAGACAGGGGCTTAACCGTGAGGCAGGTCTCAGTTCTTCTATTGATTCCCATTTGCACTACACTAATGAATCTGAGAATATTTGGGCAAAAGGGATAATGACTCCCTTCACCATCACACTTGGTACCGGACACTTGGTAAGGGGGGACAGTTGGGCATATAATCTATTCATAGGCCTACACTAAGGCAGTGATTGGATGGTGTTCAGTAAAGTAATGAGTGTTTACCCATGTGAGGAGAGAGAGAGAAACACTGGTAAATAAGTGACATTTTGATAGGTTGTGTTTGAAAAAGGAAATCATTTAGATGTTTGTGTGTTAGGTAGAGAAGTGTGTTTGGTGTTTTATTAAATTGAAAACTGAAAGGCTGAGAATTAGTGTATGGTTTTGCAGATCTGGTATGGGGTAAGGGTGTTTGAGTGACATGTTTCAAATATTGTGTGATATTTTGTATGTACTGTAAACAGTATCTGTGTTGTTTTGAAAAATTCATCCTCTACAAAGGGTCTCTAAGGCAATGATTGGATTGTGTTCAGTAAAGTGTTTACACATGTGCGTGGGAGTACTGTAACTGAGAACTGAGAATAAGTGGTGAACAAATGGCATTTTCATAGGTTGTGTTTCAAAAAACGAAACCAAGTAACTTCCTGTTAGATTGCTGTGCATTCGGTAGGGTGTGTTGTGTTTGCAAAAGGTGTTTTATGAACATGACTCCAAGGCTGAGAATTAGTGTCTGGTTTTGCAGATCTGGTATGGGGTTATGGTATTTGAGTGATATGTTTAAAAAAAACTGTTTGACATGTAACGATTTTGTGTGTAAACAGTGGAAAAAAAATGTGAAGGGGCAGTTGATCAGATTCCGGTGAGAGTATAGTTTCAAGTTTTATTGTCGCATATACTTTGCAATATAGCAAAATTCTTATCCCACAGTCGCAGTAGTGCAAGGAGGGGTTTTGTGGGCAGCCGTGGCCCACTAGCACTCTAGACTTGTAACCGGAGGGTTGCCGGTTCGAGCCCCGACCAGTGGGCCACGGCTGAAGTGCCCTTGAGCAAGGTACCTAACCCCTCACTGCTCCCCGAGCGCCGCCGTTGTAGCAGGCAGCTCACTGCACCGGGATTAGTGTGTGCTTCACCTCACTGTGTGTTCACTGTGTGCTGAGTGTGTTTCACTAATTCACCGATTGGGTTAAATGCAGAGACCAAATTTCCCTCACGGGATCAAAAAAGTATATATACTATACTAAATACACAGGGGGGCTGCCAAACTATCCCCACATTTAATTCATTTATTTGGGATGACCAATACTGATTACAACAACACAGCATTCCAAATATTAATAAAGAGCCCATTTGTGTCTCACACAGCAACACAAACACTGCAAGCTTTACACTGTGCAAGCTTTACACTGTGCAGCTTTACAGGTAAATCAGGATAAATACATATTATCAGCTAAATCAGTGTATAAATACATATGATCAGCTAAATCAGTGGATAAATACATATTATCAGGGGTAGAGATGGCACCGCCTTCTCCATACATGCAGACTGCCTATGATGGCTGACACAGAGCAGTATTTGGCTATTTGCTTAGATTTTGTATTGTTAAGTCCAGCAATTTGCAATCCTCTAACACAGAGTCTATGAACATGTCCAAGGCTACCATAAATAAGTACAACCATTCACATGTCACAATTAGGAATTATTTGAGTAAGACGGTAGTTTCACATAGACTTTACTTTTGCACTCTCTGGCCAACAGCCTTTAAAGTAGCCTGCATATCAGTTCTAGGCTCAATTTCATTTCCAGGGAAAAGTTATTAGTTGTTGGCTATGTTTTAGCCTATGTTACAGCAGTAATTAGTGCCTGGCATGTGGGTTTTGGCATCACCATGGTTGCTTTCCACTTCCCCTCATGTCTGTCAACCATCACAGTGGACGATGATATCATCCATCAGCCCAACCCTAATTTGAAGCTGAAGGAGGTCAGCCCTAATGATTTTGGATGCAGTCCTGACAGTCCTTGACAACAGTTTGAGATTGTGAGCAGACAGGTTCTCCAGCCACACTGTGATGCATCCAGTCAGGACGCTCTCAATAGTGCAGCGATAAAAGTTCACCAGGGTTTTTGTTCCCACCCCAAAGATCTGTAGCCTCCTCAGAAAGAGCAGTCTCTGCTGTGCCTTCTTGAGGATACAAGTGGAGTGTAGGGACCATGAGAGGGAGTCGGTGATCTGTATGCCCAGAAACTGCTGACCATTTTCACAGGTGAATCATTGAGGCAGAGAGGGACGTGATTGCCACCATTCTTCCTGAACTCGAGGACTATCTTCTTAGTTTTGCTGACGTTCAGGGAGAGGTTGTTGTTGTGGCGCCATACAGTCAGGTCTCTCACTTTTTTTCTGTAGGAGGCCTCATTGTTGTTGTTAATGAGGCCATGTAGTATCACCTGCAAACTTTATTATGCTGTTTCCATGCCTTGCCACACAGTCATGAGTGAATAGACTGTATAGACTGTAGAGCAGAGGACTGAGGCAACAGAGGACTTGTGGGATGCCGTTGTTGAGAATCAGCGTGGATGATTTCCTGTTGCCTATTTTAGCCAACCACTATATCTGTTTCCTGAATGCTGAATCACTAGTCATTTCCTGTGTATTAGCCACATTCTATAAACTGCAGGTCAGCGTTTATAAAAAAAAAAACATATTAATACCATATCAACTGCCCCTGTGTATTAGGGCCTGTGTCCACCAAAAAGTTTTTTTGCGCCGATGGCGGCTATTTTTTATACAAATCCTATGAAGTTCAGCGTTCACAGCGCTCAGCGCACTCGGCAGAAAAAAGCCCTTGGCGCTGACCGTTTTTTTCCGCGGCGCTCTGAGTGCTGAAAGTTGAAATCTGTTCAACTTTTAGAACAGCGCTGGGCTCGTCAATGTCACTTCTCTCTTGCTAGCCAATTGAAATCAAGGAATGGGCCGGACCTACAGTACACTAGTAAATAAATAAATGTTCTTCCTTAATAAGTATTAAGTATTTGAACCCTATGTTAAATTCCTATAGAGGCAGGCTGAATGTTTATTTTTAAAGGCCACTTATTTCATGGATCCAGGATACTCATGATGCTCATTGAGTTCAATGCAAATCAAACCAGCTAATAGGCTAACTGAAAAACACACCATGCCAATCTCTAGGTATGGTGAAGGGTATGTGATGATGTGGGGCTATTTTAATTCCAAAGGCCAAGGGAACTTTATCAGGATGCATAGTATCCTGGGTCCATGAAATAAGTGGCCTTTAAAAATAAAAAATCTGCCTGCCTCTATGGAAATTTAACATAGGGGTGAAATACTTATTGCTCCTGCCATTTAAGGAAGAACATTTATTTATTTACAATGCGTTGCAAAATATTGCAAAATATTGTACGCTCTGCGTTGTGTTAAATCTGCGCAGTTCAGCCCTGCACACGCCCTGACTCGAACCTGCGAAACAGTTCAAGCGCACTGACAATCGAGCTAAAAGCTCAGGCTACTAGCTTTCATGCCAGCTGCACTCTTGAGGTGTCTGGGAGTGAGATCCCCCCCCCAAGTTCCTTATTTTCATATCAGAAAGTTGGCAACCCTAACACAGGCCCTTAACCTCATAGCTGAAGATTTTTTCCAAAATCAATGTATAAACCTCGGCTTATAGTTGGGAAATTACGGTATTTTGTAATGCTTACCAAAAAGGTCCTCTTCCATGTGGTTGGGACCGGATTGTAATACAGGACATGAACCTCAGGGATATTTTTATATTTTCAGTCCCAAACACTGGCAGTTTCTGCATTTTGTCTTTTCTGAAAGAAAAAAGCTTTCCAGTTCAAAGTAAAAGGAATGGGATTTTGCAGACACCTCTACCTCGGTGGTAGTGTAGTGGTTAAGGAGCTGGGCTAGCATGCAGTAGCCTGAAAGCTGTCGGTTCAATTCCCGGCTTCCACCGTTGTGCCCTTGAGTAAGGCACTTAACTCAAAGTTGCTCTGGGGACAATGCAATCCCTTGTAATATAGCTGACATATGTAAGTCACTTTGGTCAAGAAGTGTCTGCTAAATGTAATGTAATGTAACCTCAGCATTTGATCCTGGGCCTACAATTTCTTAGGCAGCAATGCTACTTCTGTTCTGTGCTCCATCAACATGTCATCATGGCCATGCAGGTGTTTAGAAATACCAAAGTTCAAACACTGGGCGCCACACATACAAAATATACATGGAATTCCATGATCTAGATGTCCTTTTCATGATATTTGGAGTACAACATGTCTGATAACAATAGCTTCAAATAGATTTAAATTTAGATCTAAATTAATTGTCATTGTGCAGTTATACAACGAACTTTGCTTGTGCAGCCCTTTAAAACAATACTCACATTCACATACACACAATAAATAGAATAAAATAAACTTAATTTAAGAGAAACATTATCAAGGCATCCCATATTGCATAGAGTCTCTAGCTGTGTAGCTGTGCTGGCTGGGGGATGGTGGTGGGGGTGATGGGGGGGTGGAGGGCAGGCAGGGGATAAAACTGTTCTGCAGTCTGGAGGTGCAGCTTTTAAAGGCCCGATAACCCCTGCCAGAAAGCAGGGAAAAGAGACAGTTTGAGGGGTGTGTCTCATCTTGCAAAATATTGTGCGGTGACGTAGTCCAATTTTGCGCGGTGACGTAGTGCGCTGACGTAGTCCAATGATTTTATCCTAAAAAAAATTGTTGGCATACCATGCAGTCATACAGTGTGTTATGATGCTCTGGATAACACAGCAGGGTTTCCCGCAGCACTTTGCAGTCAAGGCGGCCGCCTTGGCAAAACAAGCCTGCCGCCTTAACGTCGTCAAAAAAAAAAAAAAAAAACGTGTTACTTTGTCCTGTTTTCTCCCTTTCATTCCAAACCGTGACCAACGCCAATCTCCCTTCTCCGCAGAATGCATTAAAAAATAAGAAGAAACGTGTCATGACGAAAATAAGAAGAAACGCGTCGAAAAATAATCCGATTTTATAATCTTTACATATGTGATATGCCTCCGAATCAGGGGCTCGTTTCTAGAAAGCGTTGTTTGCTTACTTGCGTCGCAACCTTGGTAGTTCGCTCCATCGTTCTTGGATTTGGTGTTTCTAGAAAGGGTAGTTCGAACTCTCAATCGCAAACAAGGACGCAAAGTTTGGTCGTTTAAACTACTGCCCCTAGGCAGTCGCACTTGTGTCGTTCTTTGGTAGTTCCTGTTGGTGTCCGGAGCGCCTAACCAAAAATCACAACCGCCTAACTTACGAAGTGGATTGATCTATCCTGTAGCTTTATTTTGATTAAGAGACTGACTCCCCTACTTGGCTCATTCTTGCTATTTATGTTAATTTGAGTATTGCCTTGCTTTTTGTGAAGCTAGTATTATAATCTTCACAGACTCTTAAAATCAGCACAGATTTTCTTATGGTGCGAGATTTGCTTCTCGCTACCTGCAGGTGAACTAGTGTGACACGTAGATTCAATTGTTTTTGACTGATGTCTTGTACCTATGGTCTCTCGATGTAGAGTAACTATATACATAAATATGTATGGTCAAAACCTATTGTTGTGTCTCGTAGGCCTACTCTTACTCAGAGGTGAAAAGAAGAGATAGGATGCGAACTCTGGCCGAGCGCGTAGTGCACTGACGCGCTGCCGTTAAGCCACGAGACAATTAAAAACATATGCGATACCCAGACATTCGTCCAAGCTATATATTTTTTCCAACATAGATATTTAACACAATTAATGACACATATTGTGTAGCTGTAGCATTGTTCCAAAAAACTGAAGCCATTTGATCCTCAAGTCTGGGTTATTGGGCAAAATGCATTGTTGAAGTTCTATTCCTGCATAGTGCACAAGTCCGTTGACATTCAGCCTACGAAAACTGTCACAGAGCTAAACGAATTTTGTGGGCATGGTCTCAACTGGGCGAGCTCATGAATAGTAATGAGTTCATCAATTCCACGTCAATCTGAAGAGCTTTTGCAATTGGCCTAATTTCTCTTATTTCTTTTCAGTGGCTAGAGCTGACAGAGGAGGTAGCTGTTTATTTTCACATTCACGACATAGCACAAACACATATGGACCTAACATGTTAAAAAAAATACAGCGGGGAAAATAAATATTGAACACGTCAACATTTTTTTCAGTAAGTATACTTCCAATGAGGCTATTTGCATGAAATTTTAACCAGACATTAGTATTAACTCAGATAATCCACCCATATTAAAAAAATCCAAACATTAAAGTCCATAGGTAGAGTTATGTGTAATAAAGTGGAATGACACAGAAAAAAAGTATTGAACACACCTGCTGAAATTTCTTAAAATACTTTGTGGAAAAGCCTTTATTTGTAATGACCGCTTCAAGGCATTTCCTGTATGACGAGACTAATCAGTCACAGTATTCTGGTGTGAGTTTGGCCCATTCTTTTAAATAGATAGTCCTTTAATATTGAAGATTCCAGGGGTCCATCTTGTGAATCCTGGTCTTTAGTTAACTTCCAAAACTGTTCAATTGGATTGAAGTCAGGGCCTTGATTTCCTTTCTCTGAAACCAATTGAGAGCTTCCTTTGCTGAATGGTTTGGATCATTGTCCTGCTGGAAGGTCTAGCCATGTCTTATCCTCATCATCCTGGTGGATGTAAAGATTCTCCCGGAACAAAATGACTCCATTCATCATTCCTTCAACTGTATGAAGTCTGCTAGTATCATGAGATGAAAAACAGCCCACACCATGATGCCACCACCTCCAAACCTCACTGTTGGTAGGGTATTTTTAGGGTGATGCACAGTGCCATTTCTCCTCCAAATATGCTGTGTAGTATGACATCCAAGTTACATTTTGCTCTTGCCTGACCAGAATACATTCTCTCAGTATTTCATAGGATTGTCCAAATGTTGTGTAGCAACCTTTTCAACGAGCTTTCACATGTTTTTCTTCAGCAATAGAGTCATGCGGGACGAGCGTGCATAGAGGCCATGGCAGTGGAGTGCATTACCATACATACCAACATAATTGCCCTTAATTAGCAAAAAGAAAGAAAGAAAATCACAACTATTTTTGCAATTTTCACTTCCTCCCGCAATTTTTTTGCAACAAACAGCTAAAAACGCAACAACTTCCATCGCAATTTTTTAGAAAAGTTGTCGCGAAATCAGGCATTTTAGGTTGCAAGCAACAATCTCAAAAAATCCTTGTGAAATCCTGGAGGGACTGACTAATAAAACAAGTAGTTGAACAACATGTTGCAGTGATTTGCCGGTAGTTGAACAACATTCATATTTTCATTGTGATTCAAGCAATTTAAAAAAAAAAATATTTACATTTTTGTGTAAATAACTATAGAAACAACAAATACTTTTTGGCCATAAAAAGCAGAATCTAATATTTGCCCATCATGATGGCTGGCCACTTTTTAACGTAGCAAGACTGCACAAGAGCTATTCAGAGGATATCTGGCACTGGAATTACCAGTACAAGCAGTTTGCCAGTAAACCTCCTCCTATTTCTAAGCTTCCTCTTACCTCCTATCCGGTTCACACACAATATCACGATGAGGCAGATTCTGCTGTTCATCTGGTTGGTGGACATACTGGAAAAAACTGTTTGTTGAGTAAATATTTCACCCTCACCTCACTGACTTTACCCACTATAAAACAATGACGCGGTTGCTCAGATAAGATAAGTCTAGTCCAGAGGTTGTGAACCTGTCGATCGTCATTGACCTGATCGTTAGGTCTTTCCCAGTAGATCCCGAGAATAACAATAAAATCATATTCACCAAATTCCTGCATGCTCACCAACGTTTTTACAGGGCCTAAATTTCAGCGCGGGATTGCGGGTATAGCACATGATTTATTCAAGTCCCGCAACTCTAGCCATCATAATGCGAGAAATTCCTGCATACATTTTACAGCGCTGTCTGATTAACGTTAATCTAATAATGGAGCGTGATTGCGGGACCGGATGGACCAACTTCTGAGTTGAACCAAACGTAACCCCATGCAGAGACATACACACGCACACAGAACCAATTGCAGGTGCGCGCTCTCTCGCTCTCTCTCTCTCTCTCTCTCTATAGCTCTATTAGAACAGACAGTACTCGGCAGTGGACGTACACCACCTATATTAGAACAGAGTAATCTGGCTTGCTCTATTATCTCTCTCTCTCTCTCTCTCTCCTGGACATTTTATTGGTTTGGTTACGGCAGTGTTGGAGTGTTAAAGCTGTTCCAATTAGTTTTCCATTTTAACAAATGCATTAGTGTCTTCAGCTAATGGACTAGTTGCACGAAAGGCTCTCGGTCAGCTCATTTGTTTCCTGTGGAGCCAGGTGTGTTTGAACCTGCTGCTATTCTGAACGTAATTAGTGTCTACACGTCCTTCTTTATCGTAACATGCTGATTCACTAGGTGCAACACCCAACCGGGTCCATGTAGACACTAATTACATTCAGAACAGCGGCAGGTTCAAACACAGGGGGATGCTGCAGTTATTTCAAGACAGATTTTACCTGTTCAGAATGGAGACAATGCAGAGAGAAATCTATCTTACATAGATTACAAACAAAAAGCAGTCAAGCAACTGCTGAACCTCGGCCATGTCACGTAATATTAACCAAACAAACAAAATTCCAGCATCTACATTCTGGGTTGGATAAGGCTAACACTGTAGTAGGACCAGGTTTGGAATTTCACCATTTTAGGGGCAAGGCCACTTGGCCTTCAGTTGGGCATATCTGGTGGGGAGCACAAAGGCCACATGTCAGGGGACCACGGCCAAAGTTAATTATACATTAGTAGGCTAAACAAATGATCAAAGTTGTATTTAGCCTATTTACAGCAGTAGACCTGCATCATTGTATGAAACATTACAAAAACATAAAACATGACATATTACATAGAACTGTAAATCATCTGATCATCTAATATTTACAGATATCTAGGCTATATTTAACATTTATTTTATATTTGGCCTGTTATGAAATCATGTTTTGAACAATTTAAGCACAGCTTAGCTTTAAGAAACTCAAATAGCTTAGATGCATGCTTAGCATTTTGTGATCATTAAGGCTACTTTCACAAACTGTTAGTCAGCTGTATATCCTATGATTTTAATATTTACCAATATCTAGGCGATATTTGTAACATTTATTTTGTATTTGGCCTGTTATCAAAACATGTAGAACAATTTCACATTGTGAAACTTAAAGCCCAAATTTGGAGACATGCGTGTCGAAATTTGCTGCAAATTCGAAACCGGATTACTCTGGACAGTCTGTTGTTTATTCTGATATATGGTTTGTCATGTGTTGAACGAAGGGTTTGTGACGTATGAATGGGTAGGTAGATGGGCGCAGAACCTTATGTAGAACCTTATGTAGAATTTATGATTAAATTTAATCATATTATTTACTTTTCTCGCGAACCGTTCACCACAGCAATTAGCGGCTAACATCATTTAAAAGCTGAGAAAAAGCTCTTTCATGTGATGTGCTACTTGTGATGTCTGTGTGATGAGTAGGCTACTTCAGGAGTAGTTTAACTGAGAAGAATGGGTGAATTTGGACGCACTTTCTTTCTTGCCGTGCGCTGTCACTTTCTCCACTGCGTAAAAGACTAAATTAATTTGTGCTGTGAATGCTAAGATTATTTTGACAGGCCATAGGCTAAATAAAAATCGCTATTAGTCGGACACAAAGCAGAATATTGAAAGAAGGGGGAACCAAGGCCACAGTGGCCTGTAAACCTCTGATTTTCAAAAGAAGCATCACGGCCAAGGCAAAAGGACCAACGACGGCCATGGCCGTCGTGGCCGCCATGAAATTCCTACCCTGAGTAGGGCCAAAATATGGTGATCCTTTTCCTTAAGATTTGAGGTAGACTAAGACCAGACTACATTTTTCCCAAAAGCATCATGGGCTCTGGCGGCAGGACTCTCGCACACACACGTCATGTTCCTGGATGATATCAGCTGCATTTGGGCCAAAGAGGGCGTAGAATGCGTTTCTTCTTCAACGCCACCCCAAAACACTCTTGCACAGGCAGCATACCACACACTGTGGGACACTCACAAGTGGGACACTCACAAAGAGCAGACAATGTCAGACTTATTGAGTAGCCTAAGCCTAATATGTTCACACATCATGCAACAAAAAAATATGACATTGGTGTAACAATTTAATAATCTAATAAAATAATTATTTATGCATTTAGCATTATTTATGTCTGTGTGTGTCATAGGCATACCAAGAGATGGTTTATCCAGTTATATGCAGATGTAAATGTTTTTCTATTTATGACTTTAAGCCAATGTAGGTCTGAAGTTCATAAGACATTCGTAAGCAGGACTTTACAAACTAGTTTGAAACTACTTACACACTACTAACTATATTGCCTTTTTTGTACCTGTGACAGCAGCATTTCTATTTTATTCTATTCAATCTGCAAAAACAATTCAATCTTTTATGGAGGAATTCAACATATCTGATCCTTTCCTGTTTTCTATATCCGAACAGTAAACAATACTCTTTTGTCCATCAAACATTCACACGTATTGATTATTTTTAAATAAATAACAATTTATTACGTTCTGTTGAGTCTGTAACATATAATCCCATAGTAATATCCGACCACGCGCCGATCTCCTTGACAATAGGTTTTGACGGACTTAATTCAACACGCCCACCTTGGCGCTTCAAAACTCGCCTGCTATCTAGTGATGACTTTGTCCAATCCATCTCCAATCAGATCAACACCTTCATAGAGATTAATAAAACTCCTGATATATCTGCATCAACTCTATGGAAGGCATTGAAAGTGCATCTCAGAGGAAGCATTATTTCATACACTGCGTTTGAAAGGAAGACAAGGGAGGCAGAATTGTCTAGGCTGATGCAGAAAATTGGTCAACTTGACAATATGCAACCAACCCCTTCCCTGATCTATAAGAAGATCTAAGAACGCCTTGTCCTTCAAGCAAACTTTAATATTTGTTCTATGCAGAAAAGGGGAGAACTGCTGTTTAGATCTAGATACAAGTATTATGAACAGAAGGGAGAAGGCAGGCTGTCTGCTTGCACACCAACTCAAACAGGAATCCTCATCTCACCAGATCCTTCAAAGTAGAACCCCTGTGGGCATAACAACAGATCCAAAACAAATTAATGATCACTTTTTTTGATCACTTTTTAATGATTTTGATTCAATAGACATCCCAATAGCGGATGAGGAGGCTGCTAGCAGATTGGATCAGCCACTGTCAGTGGAAGAACTTGGGACTGCTATGGCCACAATGCACTGTGGAAAGTGTCCAGGACCTGATGGCTACCCCATAGAGTTTTACAGATTTGTTTTCCACTATTGGCTCCCCTACTGGTCGATATGTACCGTATAATGAATAATATACAAAGCATACCCTTCCATCAACTCTCACTCAAACCACCAACTCTTAAGAAGAACAAAGACCCTTTGGACTGTACTTCTTATCACCCTATTAGTTTATTGAATGTGGATTTAAAGTTACTTTCTAAATTATTAGCACTCCCCTTAGACCCTAATACTGCTGACCATCATATCTATATTTATTAGAAATAGGTATTCATTCTACAGCCTAAGACATCTTTATAATATAATCTATAACCAACCCTTATCTAGTACTCCTGAAGCCTTGATCTCCCTTGCGGACAAAGCATTCGATCGGGTGGAATGGGCATACCTCTTTTACACAATGCAGCAATTTGGCCTTGGACATAAATTTATCACATGGGCCCAACTATTATATTCTGCCCCTAAGGGTTCAGTCAGGACTAATAACAACTTCTCTGAATATTTCTGCTTACACCGCTCCACTCGACAGGGATGCCATTTGAGCCCTCTTCTATTTGCTATAGTAATTGAGCCACTGGCTGTTCTTCTTAGATCCAATCGGAGAATTTCAGGCGTATTTAGATCAGGTATAGAACACAAGGTGTCGCTTTATGCGGACGATCTTTTGCTCTATGTATCAAACCTGTCTACATCTATACCTGCAGAACTTCAATCTCTTACAACATTTGGCTCTATATCAGGCTACAAATTAAACTTCAGCAAAAGTGAGTTGTTCCCGTTAAATGCTGCAGCCAGAGCATACCCTACCCATTTTTTCCCATTACAGATAGCAAACCACAGATTTACCTACCTAGGAGTACAGATCACAGACAAGTTCCATGATTTATACAAATTCAATTTTGCCAGTCTGCTGTCCCGCGTACAGAAAGACTTTGAACAGTGGTCTTTACTGCCCCTATCACTGCCAGCAAGAATTAATTCTGTCAAAATGAACACCCTTTCTAAATACTCCTACTACCTTTTTAGGAGTATTCCCATTTTCCTTCCACAAACATTTTTCCACAAGTCTGAGTCTAGTCACAGAGTTTATCTGGAATAGGAAGACACCTAGAATTCGCAAATCATTTCTCCAAAGGCCCAACAAACTTGGGGGAATGACATTACCACATTTTCAATATTATTATTGGGCAGCCAATATTAGAGCCTTACATTATTGGCTGCATTCAGACACACTCAGTCCACCCCCTACATGGTTGCAGATGGATGCCTTGTCCTGTAAACCCATAACTTTGAAGGCCTTAATGTACTCCCCCGTTGGATTCTCTCTGTCCCCATGCTAAAAATGTATGTGTTAAAACATCATTGAGAATATGGAACCAATTTAGAAAATTTCAACTTAAAAACTCTTTCCACCCTTTCTCCTCTTACTACAAACTACTTTTAAGTCACGATTGGATTTGATTTTCGATCTTTTTTTTAATATTACTATTTATGCATTCCTTATATGTTATATGTTATGGCCTTTTCCTTTTCTGTTTCGGGGGGGGGGGGGGGGGGGGGGGGGGCTTTTATTTTGAAACCGCTTTTTATTTTGAAACCGTTCCAACCGCAAGGTTGTAAACAGAACTAACATTAGGCTAAAACAGAGACGTGAACATAGTGAAATGAAACAACAAGGAATGATAATTTGATTGTTTCAGCACACTCTGAAGAGACCCAAGGTTAGTGTTCATGGAATATGTACTTATCAATGTGCATTTTAAGCCTTAAAATAACTTTGGACTGTAACTAGATCACCTTTTCACTTGCTAAGTTGAGTAGAGTAGGTTGAGTTAGTTTTAATTGACGTGAATGAATAAATACTTCCACACCGGTGATTTCAAAGTAGCAAGATGGGCTTTGATTTCGGTAGGTTGATGTGTATATTTTAACTGGCTGCAGCCTAAAATTAGAGGAGTGTTGACGCTACAGTTCAGCACGTGCGTGTGTGTTTGTGCGTCTTGGCATACATGCTGGACGTGACATTGTAGAACCTTTGACCATGGCATTGTTCTGTTCATGGCACTGGTCAAGTGCCATGGCAGAGAACTGGTTGCTGGTTTTGTGCACCACGAAAGGGACCTGAATTCTGCTAGGACTGCAGGGTGTCTGTCCGCAAGAGTCATCATATCACGGATGTGTACAGGAAGCCATCTGCTGTAGTGTGTGTGATCCAGGGCGAACATCCAGGGCATGATCTGTGTCAGGGATTCAACGTACAGCTGGAAGTTGCCTTCACGAATGGCCTGATGTACCGCAGAACGAGAAGCTGCAATGACAGGGTCTTATGCCAGTAGTCAAATTGAACACTGGCCTTTGCTTGCTGAATGCACCACTCCTCAAAAGATAGACTGATAGGTGGCATGACATCTTTATCATCAGATATGCACTCTTCATTGTACGCTTGTTGCAGGAGTGTATAGAGACTTGCAGCCGTGACCTGGTGTGCATGGCGGGTCTTGGTGACATGTTTGGCATGTATGAAGGAATTGGCTGTTCCAGAACTTGCAATGTCAGCCTGGACCAGGGCATTGGTCCAGCCACTGCCTTCTAGCCAGTCTCCCAGCAACTTCAACATGGCCATTTCAATGTGTAGACCACCAAACATGATCACAAAGTGATCTTCTCCATAAGTGTCTGGCCAGGACCACTGTATTTGTTTAGCGAGAGCATACAGTGGCATACAGTGGTTGGTCAGCAGCAAGGACAGGAATCTGACCAGGGTTCACATGTTGAACTGCTCTTTTGATGATTTCCATAGAGTGCCGAATCATTGCTACTGAATGTGCATGGTCAAGAAAGAGAGGCAATAATGCGTTGATTGCTGCAGGAGGGATGAGAGCTTGGTGAACATCAGCGTGGTAGGCAGACCATGATATCATGCCATCAATGGTAGATGTTTCAACAGCTGTCTTGACTTTTCTGAGCCATGCATGCTCATCCTCTGTGGCGGCTGTAGAAACCAGGAGGGTGGAAGGTCTCACAGGACCTTGTACAGGTGGCACACTGAATTCCTTTGTCCGGAGGGTAGCTGGTGGCACGACTGTGTAGGCTGTTGGCAGAGGTGTCACTGACTTGGTGGAAGAGCCATTTTGACTAATCACTAGCACACCGCGATCAGTTCCGCTTTGTGTGTGTGACGGATGCTGCATAAGTGAGATGCCGGTGCCGAGGAAGGAATCTTTGGCTGTTGCAGAACTTGGATTATGGTCTATGTTGTCCACAGCTCCTGTTGTAAACAGTCCATGGCGCAACTTTGTTGGGCAATATTCTCCATCCTAAATTGCTGGCAGACACCATTGGCAATGTCTGATGTGATTTGCAGCAGCCTGTCATAGGAAACACACAATCCCAGATTGAACAGTGTGTCAATTAGCCCCCTACTTCGTGTAACTGCATGGATCTTGAGGGATATAGATATAGAGGGAGTGGAGTTTCTCGGGTGTGCCTTGTATGTGCTGAGCTTGGTGAATCCATGTTCCGTGCCTGCTTCTTACTGTTAAAGACTATCAATTGGGAGATTGTTAGGGCAGGTTTTGTGGTGGACTGATGCTCAATGTTTGTACCATCAAGTACCATGTTGATGAAGGCCAAGAGAGATGGTGGCACAGCCCTCTGCTGGCAGTTTTCTTTGAATGACCCGTCAAAAGAGAAAGATGAATTAAGGATCTCTTTGCGCACTACTTTTGCTGCTCGCATTAAGTGCATGGCATTACTGTCAGTTTGACAGGCTATCATGAGAGCTGGTCCAATGTCCTTCTCAATACTCAGGAGTGTGTCTCTTCCGCGTGAATGTGCCCTCAGATGTGGAAGCTCAGAAAGCAGTCGTTCTTTCAGTCTGGTGGTGTGAATCCGTTCACCTACAGTAAGACCAAGTTGTTCCAGCCTGGTCTTGTACAACTGAGCGATGTGTGTCAATTTGAAGACAGGGGCACTGTTCTCATCACTGTTCATGTCTTCCAGATATGCCACTAACTGTGCAAAGGCTATGCCATGTAGACAAGAATCATCTCCATCATTTCGTTTAGATGCAGCCTGCCCACAGACAGTGGTGATGGTACTTGGCCTCAATGGAAATCATGTCACCCTCTGCAAGCTTGACCAACAGAGCAGTGTCCTCAAGCTCAAGGCCACACTTCCTCACATTTCTGGCAATGTTGTAGGTTGATGCATTATGGAAACCTGAAGAACCTGCAGCAGGCTCATTGCAAAAGAAGCAAGTAGGTTCTGTGGACGGTGAATGGCTGTGGGCAGATCGCGTGTGTACAGACGAGGTATTTTGTTGTTGTGCTGTAGTTACTTTCCCCTGAATTAGCTCATCAAATGCTTTTTTGTTGAGTTTTAGCCGACATCTCTTGTGCCACTTAGCCTTGTGTCTTTTCAAAGTGGATTCCATGCCATCTCCATCATCTAATTGCTCCAGGTTGAGGTCCATTGGCATGTGCTGAAGGGTACGGAACTGGAGAAGGTCTTCTGCCAGGGATACATAGCCACTATCAACAGAGTGTTTTCTTTTGTTTCTAAATGGACACTGTAAAGGTTCATCTGTGACTACTTGACAGAGGACACAAATGTCCCAGTTAGTGCTGGGGGGTGGCTTGGATTGCTTGGATGAAGAGGGCTGGGTAGGGTCCATCAAGCTGTGACGCTTTGACATGGTTGTGATCAAAATCACCAGCAAAACATGGGAATCTGAAAGGATAACAATTTAACATTGTATTAAACATTGCTCAAGTATTTATAATAGTACAAATGTGCCTTGTCCTATACCTGAATGGATTATTGGCATTTATTAACATTAATGACCTAATACAACTATGAATTAATAGTACCACATTAAAACCCATGAATTATGCTTGTAAACTAGGATAAATCATAACAGCATTATCTATCAAAACCATCAGTCACAGTAATTCTCTTTCAGTACTATGATTATTACAATGAAACTTTATTTAACATGATAATTAAGTAGTAATTAAAGACACAGCCTTATATTAACATGATAGCTACAAATGTGTTCAAGCCCGGTTGACCGGCTATTTAACTAGGCTACTCTGTTATAAACATTACCTATTTCAGCCATAACAAATTTCACATTACCAAGCTGACATATCTACAATATACTCTGTTCAATCATTAAACTAGCTTCAGCTCACATAAATGTTCCAGACTGTCTTCTAGTTTTGCTAGGATAATTATTTTGATCAATGTCCATGATTTTTACCTCAAAAGCTAGCTAGCTAGCTAGCTACCTAACTACCAAGGAAAACTCCTTCCTGGCTATGGTTAAATTCATTTGCAATATGAATAATATTATGTAATTATGTAATAATATTGTTTGTTCATAGTCAATCTGTAATCTGTCAATCTTGAAGTGCTCTCTACATTGTGCGTACTGTGGCCTTTCATGTTGCCTAGCAACAACTCTCTAAAGCAGGGGTCAGCGGTGGTATTGCAGGTGGTCTGTGAAAATGGTCTAGGGGGGTCACCTGTGGATAATTCTGTGCTGTGAAGGAATGAAATTAGCCACACATCTCATTAAATAACAGCTAATAACTGAATAATACAGAGACAACAAAGAAATTAATTGGTACATAAAAAATGAATATTTTGATGTTTTTTTTACCTTGACCTTTACATAAATGCATTTTGAATTCTGGTGGTTTCAAAGGTATCAGATACAGAATGGGCACCCAAAAGTTAGTGAGAAATGACACCTTAAGTGTTTTTCTACTGTGTTTGGTTCCAACGTAAGACACTTTTGAATATTATTGGCGGACATCTTGGATTTGACCTCTCCCGGGCCTCAGAGGTCAAATTTGACTTCCCTCCAAATCTGAAAATAAACCTCATGGTATAACCTAACTATGGTAGAAGTTTCATGTTTCTTTCAAAAAGTGCACAATTCCCTTTGATTTGAAGGCTTAACCGCTGTACTATTGGGGGTGTGGCTGCATCGTCGTTTCTACTTTTAAGTTCGAGATTGAGATGTAATTTCGATCGATTTCTATATAAAATCGAAATCGTGACACCATTACTACAAACCCTGTTTTTCCACCCTCCCTTATCGACGGAGCATGGTCGGCATAGATTTGAACAAAAAAAATATATTTTACAGGCCTGAGACAGTGCAACAACAACCTTGTCTGATTTGACACAGAATGACCCAGGGGGTAAAAAGTGCAGTGTGCAAGTGCAGTATGGCAAGTCCATGTAATGTAATTGAATGAGTTATGTGTGCTCAGGATGGCTTGAGGAAAGAAACTCCTCCTCAGTCTTTCCGTTTTAGCAATGTAGGAATAGAAGTCTGCTTTACCTCAGTTTAAACAGTCCATGATCAGGGTGTGAAATGTCCTTTAAAAAAATGTTGGGCCTCTGTCCGTTCTCCTCTGGTATTGATGTCCTGCAGGGAAGGGTGAGGTGGTCTGATCGTACCTTCGGCGGTAAAAGTCAAGTGTCTGTAAAAGAGAAAGAAAGCATATACAATTGGCCCTGTCCATGAATATAATTAATACAAACTACTTATCTTGTGTGACAAATAAAAGCAAACCCACAATAGCAGCCTAGTCAGATGCAATAGTTAGAAGTAATGAAGATTTCTAAAGTTTGGGCTCACTTAGAAATGTCCGGTGCTTTTCTTTTGATAGAAAAGACATTTCATAGTGACCCTACACTTCTGATCAGTAGTATATCTGCGTGATGTCATACCAAATCACAACACCGTATGCAGCAGTTCCAGCCTTCGTGTGTACACCACCTTTCTGATGTCTAACATAGATCATCCCCCATCTCACCTGCAACAGCAGCCTTTGGCTCCACACTGAGACTGTTGGATGGCACCTACAAAAATAAAACAGCAATTGTCACACACCTTGTCATTGTTGAGTAAGATAAAAAGTGAAGCATTGAAAAATAAGTAAATTAAGTCATTCAGGTGTACAAACAGATATGGTACAAATAAATACATTCAAAGCACACTAACACGTATGCCACATTGAGGGAAGCAGCCATGGCTTCTAGACATCATCAATTAGCAGGTAGTGCAATCAGGATAGACCGACTTTGCCCGGGATGGAACCCACTACACAATCATAACACCATAACAACAGACACATGAAAAGAGGAGATACTGTAAACTAAACACAGTTACAGACACAAATACTGGTTTTGTCCAAATCTATATGAATACTGGTCCAAGGTCTTTGAAATCCTATCTGATGCCTTGGAAGTGACAATTTCTCCCTCTTCTTACTGCTTTGCTTGGTGTTCTTCCCCCTACAGTATCCCTCTTTTCATACAAGACTGACTTTGTAGCAATCATCACACTTGTAGCAAGACATTTAATCTTGCTGAGGTGGAAGTCCTCAAATGCCCCCTCATTCAGTTCCTTGATTAAAGATATCCTTTCTTTTATGAAGTTAGAAAAAATAGTACATACCATCAAGGGCTCTACCCGCAGGTTCTATAAAACATGGGGTTGTCTTTCTAATTACATAGACAATTTGAGCCTTCCTTCTGTGACAGACTAGAGCTGGGTACACTGTTTACTCAAATAGACAACAGACAAACCACTGTAGTCACATTTCTTTGTAGAATGCAGGCTTTGTATGGTTTTTTTTTCTTTGTTTTTTTCTTTTCTTTCCTTGTTTTTTTTATTATTGTTCTTACTTTAATTGTGTATTCAGTAATTGTGTTTTCTTTTATATGGTAGATATCTCCAGACAGCATATGTCATGCACACTATATGTATGGGTGGGTGGGTGGGGGGTTTTGTGTGTCGTTGTTTTCATATAACAATGTGTGGTATCATTTCTTAATTCAATCTCTTGAATTATTTTTTTTTTCTGTGTTGTGCCCTAGACATATACCACATATCAGCATTATGTGTGTTTGTATTTGTACCTGAAAAAACAATTAACAAACTAAAGGGGGGAAAATCCCTGAGTGGTCAGTTAAAGGAGCAGACATCTTCTGACATCATTCTGCATCCTGTTTCTGTAAAATTAGCCTGGAATACATTCATTCTTTGTGTGAATCGCTGAAACACACACCTCAAACAATGGAAACGCAATTCTTACACTGTTTATTTTTCTTTTTTGTATTCCAGTGCAGTTTGCGACTGATGGACACCAGTCTGTCTTCACTATTAAGGTCCGTCATGGTGTCACCCCTAAGCTCTATAACCCAGGCCCTAAAGGAGGTAAGAGAACAAGTCTTGGAGTCCTGTTATAGCAGACACTCATTCTAAATGTGTTCCCATGGCAAGCACTTCCTCACATGAATTCAATCCATTTAATCTCTCAATTTTTCAGAATACAACATGAGTGCCCTTGTCACCATAGCGACAAAGACATTTTTGCGTTATGACAAACTTCAGGATTTGATTGACAGCATACGGCAGTTCTACCCGACTATCACCATTGTGATTGCTGATGACAATGAGCATCCCAAGCCAGTGACTGGTCCCTACATTGAGCATTACATAATGCCATTTGGAAAGGTCAGAAATGTTCATTTATTTAAGTAATTTAGAACATGAAGATTATGCCCAATGTATGCCCAATGAAGGGGCGGAATATGTGCAAACAAATGCCATACTGGAGTTACAACTAACTCCATACATTTCAATAGGGGACTCTTTGAATACCGTGTCTCCTCATTACAATGTTTCTAGTATAACCCAGTCTTCCTTTTCAAAGAGAAACATTAACTGTGAAGGGGAAGTAGGCTTAGTCAGTATGAACTGAAATTGACAAAAAATCTTTTGTCCACTCAAATTATGCGAGGCATATTGTAGACAGGAAGTGTATTGGAGAGTCATGCTGAAGTACGGCAAATTGAACAGTTATACATGTTTTCAGAGCACATTTTTACTCAGTATATTGTATGATATCATATGTGGTCATATTTTGTTATAATACTTTACACGTCTTCTGTTATCTTCTGTTCAGTTTGCCGAATTAGTCTTAGTTATGTCTTCAAAGGATTTACTTTTGAAAATATATATATATATATATTCATATTCAGCAGTCTATTTTTCTGTATAAACATGTAGTCTTCCTGCGCTGTTGTTCATTGACTAATGTTCATTTGCAGGGATGGTTTGCTGGGCGTAACCTGGCGGTGTCTCAGGTCACCACCAAGTATGTGCTGTGGGTGGACGATGACTTCATCTTCACTGCCAACACCAAACTGGAGAAGCTGGTGGACATTCTGGAGAGCACCACCCTGGACCTGGTATGGGTGTCTTAACTTTCTATAATTAATGCATACTGTGATTCAACATTACATAGATAAAGACAAAAAAACATCTCTCATGGTACCATCGTGATTTTTAACTTGTACTGTGTTTGTTGATGTACCAATGATTCTAGCAAGAGACACTTGTATGCTGACGTTAGCTAGCTGACACTGACAGAGGCTAAAGTTCTTCCTATCAGAATATAAATGAAATGGGTGCATTGACTCAGCCTCATTTAAAGCTGAATAATCTTACATTAGTTGGGTTTAACGTATGTTAAACACCTTATAACCATACAAACATCTGAGCTGACGCCGAACTGACGTTAGCATAAGCTAACCTACCTAGCTAATGTAATGTTATGTTAGCTAGTAGCCACTCACCTTCATAGTCGTAGATGAAGTTCTCGAAAAAGAAACTGTATCCCTTGTCCACTTTGGAGCGGGCTGTGATGGAGTGTTGTTCAGTTAGCCGATGTACGTCAGAAAAAGTTATTTTAGGTAAATTTACCAGGGATGCAGTATAAGTAAACTTGCGCTCATCCATCATGGATACGCCAGAGTGATGAATAATTCACCGGAAGTGGCAGTGCACAAAAATCATGAATGCGGAAGTACGTCGTATCAGCGTGATAATGGCTTCTCTGCATTAAGATAACATATGGAATGTTGAAAAGGAAGTCTTGTGGGGCCAACTATGATGCTGATAATGGAACTCTCTTGAAAGGGTCCATAAGTATATATACTCTTTTGATCCCGTGAGGGAAATTTGGTCTCTGCATTTAACCCAATCCGTGAATTAGTGAAACACACTGCACACAGTGAACACACAGTGAGGTGAAGCACACACTAATCCCGGCGCAGTGAGCTGCCTGCAACAACAGCGGCGCTCGGGGAGCAGTGAGGGGTTAGGTGCCTTGCTCAAGGGCACTTCAGCATTCCATCCGCCTTCTAAGGATTCTGTCAAATATGATTGTGGGTGACACTCATCAGTTGAATTTTATAATGGACAATGAAAAATATATGCTCAGTTGCTTTTATCTGAAATTTGTAGTGTTAATATTATGTATAACAGATGACTTTTAATGGGATCAAAATCAAATGCATTGCCTGTGAATTAACAGGCTTTCTCAGCCAGTTTTGTAATTGTGGAGTAAACTTCTTGAGGTCAACTAGTCGTGTGTATTGTATTTGTGTTGAATGGCTCAGTGATGTCCTTTAAATTCCTCCCTGACATGTTTCCAGTCCTTCATTTGACAGGAAACCAGTGCTCGCTTCAGACTGAACAAAGCACATTCCACACTGCTGGCCTGTGGGAGTATGTTTATGAATGTCTTATTGTGTTTAATTACAGTGACCGTTTCTCTGCAGCATTGGCCTCTGTTGGGAGTTCCCCATAAACCCACAAGCTCTGCTGGAGCACAGATGTTTATGGCCTTCATCACACTACTGATATCCCAAGTCTTTTACTTCCTCATTACACAACCTCTCTCTCTTTCTCCCTCTCTGTCTCTCTCTCTCTTTTGTTCTTTCTCTCTATCTCTATCTCTCTCTCTGTCTCTCTCTCCTCATCCTTCCTTAGGTCGGGGGAGCAGTGAGAGAAGTGACGGGCTACAAGGCCTCTTACCGACAGACCTTCTCTCTGGATCAGGGTGGGGAGGAGGGGGACTGCCTGCACATACGCAGGGGCTTCCACCACCCCATCAAGGGCTACCCCAACTGTGTGGTGGCAGAGGGGGTGGTCAACTTCTTCCTGGCACGTACAGACAAGGTCCAGCAAGTGGGTTTCGACCCTCGACTGGCTCGGGTGGCTCATCTGGGTGAGTGGATGTTATCCTGTGACTCCAGTCAGGCCTTTGGTTGTAGCTGTTTATTTATTTATATTACACCAAATCCTAATTACATGTGATACGAGGGAGCATTAGCGGCAAAATCAGTTGTATTACATTGTTTTCAATTGGAATGTCCTAGCAGTATGCAACACGAAGCAGTGTCTGCAGTTTTGAGCAGATTTTTTGTCAGACCATCTCTATTTTCTTTCTGTTGCCTGTCTTCCTCTGCTGTTTTGAATGAGACATACAGAAGGGCATATTTAACGGATTCAGTGTGGACAGAGTAGTCAATGCTTCGTGACATTAGCTCGCTTGGATGGAGTTATGATGTTACAGGGTAGTTCAGCCTATGCAAAATATAAGTTGTGTTGAATTAAGCAATATAGCACGAGTGAGAGTGGGGTTGGTCATGGATATTCCCACGGGTGTTGTTCGGCCGTAGCCACGAGGCCGGTGGCGCAGGCAACAACAGCCGTGGGAATATCCATGACCAATCCCACGATCACGGGTGCTATATTGCTTTTATACAACAATTCTACCACAAACTAAATAATCTGAAAACACCCCATTATTGTTTAAAAATGTTAATTTCGACATCGTTCTTACGCATCAAAAAATAGTTCCCTTTTCAATAGACAGCGTCTTGGTTGCTAGGTAACCAACATTCCAGACCCCTCGTTACGAGTCTTTGTGGTGTACATGTCTTGAAAGAAATGTTGAAATCACATTCATATCTAGGTTTGCTGCATGCATGTTACAAGGACACTGGGCCATGTCATGTAAGGGACATGATACTGCAAAAAAACGGAAACATAGTCTACATTGCAGAACCACTCAACTTTATTAATGTATAGTGAATAAATGTTACACTACTGTGCACAGCCTGACGTGACGATGCTAGCACGTTAGCAGCGGTTAGCTAATTATGCTAACGTTAGTTATCTCCTCCAAGTCTCCTCCAAGTGACAATCATATTATACACAATGCTGGCAATGCTGAAAACAATTAGCATCCTCGTTTATCTTACTTACATTGAGTTGACTGTGTGGCTTAATCCACAGATGTGGTGAAGCACTGTTTCGTTATGGTTTGCTAAGGAGTAACCCATTGCTTGAAATAGTGGAGAGCTGGGTGTCAAATCTTCGCATTGTATCACGGAGTGATTTATTATTAGCTGTGCTGAGTCTGAGTTGAAATGTCCAGGGATATTCCAACTCATGGAACGTCTCTCGGCCAATCAGAAACAAATAAATAGTTCCATAGAACCCAATTGTTGTATAATTGTAGATAAATGACTGATAAGTATAATAATAATACATTTTATTTAAAGAACGCCTTTCAGGACACCCAAGGTCGCTTTACAGATAAAACAAATAGAAGGGAAAAAAAAATATATATATATATATATATATATATATATCAAAAAAGGAGAAAAATATATATAGTCCATTTAGCCATATCACAGTCCATAGGCTAGTCTGAAGAGATACGTTTTCAGTTCCTTTTTAAACTGGGCAGTGGATTCACACTGCCTGATGTTGTTTGGAAGTGAGTTCCATAGCTTTGGGGCTGTGTGGGAGAACGCTCTCTCTCCCATGGTGCTGAGGTTCATCTTGGGCACCTTGAGCAGACCAGCTGATGAGGATCGCAGTGAGCGGGAAGGGGTGTAGCTCTCTAAGAGGTCGGTTATATAATTGGGAGCAAGGTTATGCAGGGCCTTATATGTCAACAGTAAGATCTTAAACTGGACTCTCTGGGTAACTGGTAACCAGTGTAGCTGCAACAGTACAGGTGTTATGTGGCCTGTGGACTTTGTGCCTGTTACTATCCTGGCTGCAGAGTTCTGGATTATTTGTAGGTGGTGGAGTGATTTCTGTGGAATGCCAGAGAAGATGGAATTGCAGTAATCAATGCGGGATGTAACATAGGCGTTTACAAGTACTTCTGCACTCTGCTGACTGAGGGAGGGGCGCAGTCTTGCGATGTTGCGCAGATGGAAAAAGGCGCTGCGAGACACACTGTTAATATGGGCAGTGAATGAAAGTGTGCTGTCTAGTATAACACCAAGACTCTTCACCTTGGTGGAGCAGGCAATGTTGGAGCCATCTATAGATAGGGAGAGTCTGTTTTCCATCTTTGCCAGCGTTGTTTTTGAGCCAACAACAAGTAATTCAGTCTTGTTACTGTTCAGTTTCAGGTAGTTGTTAGTCATCCACAGATTTATATCATGCAGACAGGCAGTCATCGCAGCAGGAGGAAGGGAGGCAGTCGGTTTGGTGGACATATAAAGCTGGGTGTCATCAGCATAGCAGTGAAACTGAACACCATGTTGCCTCAGGATATTTCCCAGTGGGAGGAGGTAAATGATGAAGAGCAGGGGCCCCAGAACAGACCCCTGTGGCACTCCCTGTGTGACAGCAGCACTCTCCGACTTGTGGTCCAAAATCTGGACAAGCTTTGTCCTGCCAGAGAGATAGGAGGTGAACCATTGATGAACACTTCCCTGCACTCCAATGCTGGTAAGACGCTCCAGAAGCAGCTGATGGGATATGGTGTCAAAAGCTGCACTCAGGTCAAGGAGGATTAGGATGGAAATGAGTCCAGCATCAGCTGTGCAGAGGAGGTCATTTGTTACCTTCACCAAGGCAGTCTCTGTGCTGTGCTTTGGTCGAAATCCAGACTGAAATGGCTCAAACAGATCATATATATATATATAGTATAGTATAGTATATATACTTTTTTGATCCCGTGAGGGAAATTTGGTCTCTGCATTTAACCCAATTGGTGAATTAGTGAAACACAAACAGCACACAGTGAACACACGATCACGAGTGCTATATTGCTTTTATACAACAATTCTACCACAAACTAAATAATCTGAAAACACCCCATTATTGTTTAAAAATGTTAATTTCGACATCGTTCTTACGGTGAACACACAGCGAGGTGAAGCACACACTAATCCCGGCGCAGTGAGGTGCCTTGCTCAAGGGCACTTCAACCGCGGCCCACTGGTCGGGGCTCAAACCGGCAACCCTCCGGTTACAAGTCCAGAGTGCTAACCAGTGGGCCACAACTGCCCAAATAATTATGATAATTAGTTAATGATGCTAAATGTGTTTCTGTCAGATTTCTAATAAGCCTCCCGGCTCTTGTCTCTTTCAGAATTCTTTATTGATGGCCTTGGGATTCTTCATGTGGCCTCCTGCGATGACGTGATCGTGAACCACGCCTCCAAGATCAAACTCCCGTGGGGACAGTCCGAGAGTGACAAGGCCTACTACAAGTTCCGCTATCCATCCTCTTCCTCGGACACTGTCCAGACCAGGAGCGAGCTGTTCTATTTCAAGAACCGCTTCCAGTGTCTCACCCACAACTGACCTCCTGTGCCCTCCCGTTCTGTTGCCCCTCCCCCCCCCCCACCTCTCTGCCGTGAGCTGGCCCACACCCACCCTGTGCCTGTGTTGCCAAAGACGTCCATCACAGTATGTCCTGGGGAGGGTGGGGAGCCCTGGGGATTTTTAAAAGGGAAAAAAAAGACCATTCTAGTGTTCTAGGAGCCTACAGACAATCTACAGCCGTGTTGAATTAGTCATCGAAGGCCCACATCTTGACCTTAGTGCAGGTCTCACTAACTTGAGAGACAGTGGTGGCACGAGAAAAGACGCTTGAGTGGCGTGCCTCTATGCCTGGGCATACCATGCCCCCTCCTACAGCTTTTGTTTTGTGGTGGTGTGTCCGTGGACAGCTGTGCAGTCCAGGGAGACACCATTCCCACTGGGCAACTCAGCCATGACGGCAAGCCCACCCCTCCACAACCGTTACCTGGAGAGAATTGCTCACGTCACACTCCAACTCACGCCCATTGCGCCAGTGACCATATCGCCCTTCAGCCATGACAAACACCCCTGGGGTTTGTCAATTTGGTCACCAAAGCTATTAGTCACTGTATTTGCTCCATGACTGGACGATGCACATAACCTTTGATGATGGGAAACTTTTAACTAAGAAAAGAGGCGTGCTGACCACTCTCCACCCCTGTCCTTTCCCCCTCGTCCCACCTTCATGTTCCCTCCCTAGCTTCCATTTATTACTTGGAACGTTCCTGTTTGATTGACGCATTGATCGGATGACAGATTGAAGGACTGATTGATGTTGCATGACCTGCCTGTGAATGTGATGGAGAGCCTGACCCCTCATGTCTGTCCATGTGATACCGCTGCACTGCCTCCAACCAAGATTCCAGTGACCAAAGTGTCTTTGTACACGCATATTAGAACCGAAGGAGAACGATAGTAGCATCGACGCACTTTTTAGTCTTAAAAATAATGGGTTATTTTTTGTTCTAGGGTCAACTTGACTGGGGCATATAATATGGAGTAGTTATTTATTTATTTTTGATTCGCCATGAACGTATTTTAAATGGAGGTAATAGTTGTCTCATGACGGAATAGCCTTGGCTCAAAATGTGACCAAAATGTCAGAGTATGTAGTGTGAAATTGATTTTACTTTGAGTTCATAGCAAACATCTGTGTAATTTGACTAGCGACAAATTGCAAGAAATTGAAAGCATAAAGGCATGACTTTAATTCTTAAGTAGTCACAATCACCTCCAAATTTAGTGTTTAACTGTAGTGCCATGACAAAAGTTTATTTTTGTCCATGACCCCATAGCAGGTGCTTCCGGTTTCATTTCCTCATTTCAGAGGACCATGAGGCATGTTTTTAGCACTTCAGTATTGTATAGCACTTCAGTATAGTGGAAACTGCTTTCAATTTGTTCAGGATTTCTTTCTTGGTTGTGCAGTAAGATGAGCTCTGTCATATATCCATGTCTTGATGTTCGCCTTAACTTTCGCATTTACTCCAGTGTACGTCTCTCTCTCTCTCTCTCTCTCTCTCTCTCTCTCTCTCTCTCTATCTCTCTCTCTTTCTCTCTCTCTCTCTCCCTCTCTGACTAAACTAGTATTTACATGCCTCACTTGCAGTTAACATCTTCACCACAAGATGGCAGTCACACACCAGGACTAAATGGCCACATACCACTTCACAGCTTTCCATCACATCTCTCCTGATTCAGTGGGACTGAATTGGGATGATGGGGTAACAAATGTTGGTCATGGTGGTGTTGTTGAATATACGACACAGACTCCTGTGTAAAAATGTCGAGATGTGACTGACATGCAGGTGTGGAGGTCTCAGGCCAGGTGCCAGTGATGGGGTAGATGTGAGCTTAACGGGCGACAGACTGATTGCTTTTCGGCAAGGCTGCATCCATCCTAATGAAAAGGGACCTGTAATGTTTTTTTTGTCTTACTCTTGATTTTTAATTTCAGTCATTTTGACAAAGACCTTTCTAGAGAGATGTGTAAATCTTTGTACCTTGTCTTTGCGGCAATCTGCACTCCAGAACTGTACATAAAAGACAAGGTCTTTGACTTTACTGCAAATAGTATTGTTGTTTTCAATACTGTTGAAACAAACTGTTTTCATTAATATTTCATTATGGATCAACACAATTGGGAAATCGTGGTGATTTTTTAAACTATATATATAAACTGGTAAACTGAATTTATATTTGGAATTTACCAAGTGCCTATGCAGGAAAGTGCAACAACTGTTACTTTGGCTTGTGTGGAATTCATAGTCTGCATAGAGATAACTCTTTTTTGCAATAGTGGACTATTTTCTATTTTGATTTATTGCGTTAATTCTCATTGTTGTTGTTGATGTTGTACATATCAGACCTATATGTACCCGTATGCCCAGTGTCAAACACTCCCTTGTATCATTTTGGCAGTGTGTGCTTCGGAGGCTTTTTGCATGGTTCACCTCTTCTATTCATGAAAAGTGTTTCTCTTGCACATGCTTCGTACTGTTTAACGGCTGCTTTTGAGTCTCTCGTTTGGCTGCTCTGTCACACATCAAACTTTGTGTTTTTGATTTTTTTTCATGAATAGGGTCCTGCCTTATATTCGCTTAAAAGAGGCGAATGTTGGCATGGCTTGACTCAGATGGTCCTTATAGGGATTAGGGAGGCGTTGGCTGCTTGCGTTCTAGGGCGAGAGACTGACTTGGGGAAGGATATCTGCAGGATGCTGTAGACTGAAGCGTTTGGCCGGTCTTGTGTACCACTCCCTAATTGGTATGGGCTACTTTTCACCATGCCAATTAGTAAAGCACTCCTTGAGCTTTAAAAGCGAATGCCCTGAGGAGGTAGTGTCTAGAGGTTTCTTTTGAAATACACACTGGATGATAAGGAGAACATATGGGTATCCAACATCAAGCAGGAAAATAATTAATTTGGGTGCTTGTTTTATGGCCTGCTTTTGAACTCGGAGTTGATTTTTATCAGGTCAAGGTAACGGTGGTGGTGGAACAGGAAGTGAAGGAGGAACAGCAGAGGGCAGTGTGTGTCAGCGTGACGCCATGTCTCCATCACTGCAGCGCAGGACCGACTCCACCGGTCACCTTCAGCTGCTTGCTGTCACTTTCACTCTCAAACAGAACACATGCTCGTGGTTTTTCTCAGCATGTGCTTCACCGTCAGTGTTTACACAGACTCTTCTCCTCACCTTGTTCTCCATGGCTTGAATTATTTCTGTTCACCAATCAAAGTGCTGCTGAGAACCGGGAAGAGACTTAAGCAGTGTAATCTATGACATGTATCCACAATGCCAAAATGGACATATTATTAGTAAGGATGAGAATATCCCCCTTGTCATCAAGGTGTATTTTAAATTAATCTGATGTTGATGTCTTTTGCAGGGATTATAACACTGTATTGTCACTCACTATGTATAGCTACTGTCTTTCTACATCTGACCAGAGCAATGTAAAATGTGTTTTTATTTCAAACTGTGTGTGTGGGGGTGCATTTGGGGTATTATGGTGGGGAATGGGGTATGAGGGAAGCGCCGCATGTATTACTTGCACTGAATTTTTAGGATGACCTTGAGCCATATGCACTGTGCTCTGGAAGCTTATTTTTAGTTAGTGATGCCAAATCTTTTTTTAAGAAATGCTGCATTGTCTGTGTCTTCATGATAACGGGGGGGGAAAAAAAAAAAACGATAGACCTTGGCTATTGTAACGGAAGTGTTTTTAATTTTATTTCCCAAGTCACTGTCTCAGCCTGCTGAAAAAGCAAACCTTTAAGTGTGTGAAGATTGATGGACCTGAATCCAGTAGGAGTGGCTGGTGGCTATTGGAAACTGCTGCAGAAGTCTGTGAAGCGAGTTGCATCCTTTAACCTTGACCTAGAACCCTTCTGATGTGCATTCCATTCGTTTCGCAGGCTTCAGATGCCGGCAACAAGAGAAAAAAACAACAATGCACATGCACCCATTTATGTCTGATTAAAATAAAAAAAAGTTAAATTCAGTTCTTTGTCTATGAGTCTTTCCAAGTTTTGCTTACATGAAAACTTATTATTTGTAAAATTTTTGATTTGATGATTTTAAATTATTTATCATTATTTACAGTAGTAGAGTTGAACTATTATTTTTGTGTCATAGGTAGTAATTGTGGCTTATGCTACTGTATCTAATAGTGTCGTTTGTTAATACACAAAATATGGACAAACATTAATATATAAAATAAACTACACCATTAGATGGTTATGTTATGGAATTTAGCAGACACTTTTGTCCAAAGACACTTACAGAATATGCACATTACAAAAGTTAACATTTACAATAAAGTTTGTTTTAAAAGTTACGTCTGCATTAAGAAAATTAGTAATAAAAACAAATGATTATGAATATTATTGCTTTATCTCTTCATATGTAGGCATTTTATATTATATTAATTATGTTAATATTTTATTATTGTTATTTTTTTATTTGTAAAGCACTTTAACCCTGTTGACCTTCTGTCAATCCTGCTGTCAATCATCATCAGTTTTATGCACCTATAAGGAGGGCTTTGCCCTGTGTTGGCATGATGCCATCGTTGGATGCTCTTTCTCTCCTTATGATGAAGAGGTTTCTCTACTGTGAAGTCATCCAACAACATGCCCTTTGGATCCTGTCCCGTATACTATCACACCTGCTGTTCTTCCAGCAGTCACGCATGTGTTTAATACTTCACTCAGTTCTGGAATAGTTCCTTTTTCTTTTAAACACTAGTCCAACTGATGTGAAAAACTACAGACCTGTCTCCCTTCTTCCTTTCTTGTCAAAGGTTTTGGAGAAAGTGGTCTTCAAGTAAGTCTGTGACATAACAACCTGCAGTCTGGTTTCAAAAGTGGCCATTCTATTTGGAATCTTCTGAACATAAGTGCAAAGTAGAACACTGTATCAGTTTGACCTGACTGCACCAGAGATAACATTGAGGGAGAGCACTTTATTAATCCCCAAGGGGGAAATTATTTTGCTACCTGGCAACCACACACAACATACATCAGTAGGACAGTTTTACTTAAGACAGGGCACAGTACAACATTCACTACCACAACAAATAAATTGGTATGCACCAGACACAGGCACTGAAAGGACACAACAATCACAGCAATCTCAGCAACATAAATCACAACAGTAATAAGTCAACAGCTGTTGTTAAAAAGTCTGATTGCTGTAGGGACAAATGACCTCCTGAATCTCTCTGTTGAGCATCTAGGAGGAGCCTTTGGCTCCTACCACTTTTGGTGAACATGCTGTACAAGGGAAGTTCGTTCCTTGACAGCACACTCCTCATCTTCCTCATCACCCTCTGTTTCTTCCTCATCACCCTCTGTTTTTTTGTCCACAACTTGGTTGGGATCCCAGGTGTTACATTCCCATTGTTGTTGTAGGATTTCCTCCACAGAACTTGGGCATGAACCAATGATGGAACCTGCTTTCCTTATCAGGTTTCCTTATCTGTTCCTGTCCTCAACTGTTAGGCTTCCACCCCAACATACAACAACATAAAAAAGAACACTTGCCAGAATCCCATGGTAAAACATGTTTAAGACAGGCCAATCATCGGTTTAATAATTGTTTGATATTGTTCATCCAGTGTTTCCTAATCTACAGCATTACAAAAAAAAAGACTAAAGAGGAGTCTATTTTAAACATCTTTAGACCAAATAGAAGCCTATAAGTGGAGAAGCTGCGTTTATCCATTATGCCCCCAAACAATGGAACACCCTGCCTCTGTACATCAAGCAGGCGAGTTCAGTAAATATGTTTTAAAAAGATCTGAAAACATACCTGTACAGGAAAGCTTTTAGTTAACTCATCTTATCCTGTAGACTACTTTTTCAGATTATTCTACATCTGCTACTATTGGAGGGCGCAGCCAGCCAGAAGCAGATGGGCTCCCCCTATTAAGTCAGGTTCTGCTCAAGGTTTCTTCCTGGAATATGGGAGTTTTTCCTTGCCACAATTGCCATATGGCGTGCTTGTGGGGGGTAAGAGGGTTAAGGCTGCCAGTCTTATGACGTCATTTTCTATATTTTTGATATGTTCTGAGTAGATCATAAACAGCAAAGAACAGCAAAGAAAAGTGATTGATAATGACTGACTGACTATTATTGTGTTACATGCTTCAAATGTAAAGTACTTTGAGCTGCATTCTGTGTATGAAAGGTGCTATACAAATAAAGCTTATTATTATTATTATTATTATTATTTGAAGATGGAGGTGAGAGGAGATTTGAGAGGAGAATGTGGTTGCTTCATGGAAGCCATGAGAGCCATCTTCAACATCATCCGAGAACGTCTCAGACCAAGTAGAACACGACAGAGGACCAAAAATGATAGGATCTGTCGCAACTCCGCCATGGCCCAGATCAAGTCGGAGAAATAGAGAAACTTGAAGAAACAACTGTCATCTGGGCTGTCAGCTAATGTTAAAACTGCTAACGTGGACACTGCTGAGAGAAGGGTGCAGGGAGATGGAGCTCCTGGAGAACCTAAGGAAAGGCTGAAGACTTCTCTACAGGATTTTCAAGTGAGGCGCAAGCCACACTGGGTGCTCCAGAGAGGCTGGGTACAAAACAACATGTTTGTTGTTTAGGATGACCTAAACATGGAGGACACTCAGGCCAGACAGGATCTTCGGCCTACTGAACCAGCCAGTGAGAAGGTGAATATGGAGGATACTCTGGCTGAGGAGGATCTTCAGCCTGCTGAACCAGCCAGTAAGAATGCAAATAGCATAGACTTCAAACTACAAATGCATGCCCACAGTTTCGCTTTTATGGGTATAGCATTGACCATAAACTGCTTATTAATGCCCACAGTTAACCTTTTTAAAAATCTTTTCTGGCTGGGTTGTGGCCTATGGCCAGATGTGTAGACCGTCGTGAGACAGGTTAGTTTTACCCTACTGATGATGTGTTGCTGCAATGGTAATCCTGCTCAGTACGAGAGGAACCGTAAGTTCAGACAAAGCAAAAAAAAGCACTTTGGGTCAACTCCTGTTGTATTTAAATGTGCTATATAAATAAAAGTGACTTGATTTAACTTGTGGCTTGATTTAACTTTAAGCATTAAATGTCCTTAAATAGCATAACATGGACACTGACATTGATATTGAGAAAATGAGTCAATGACGAATGTCACTGCCTGTTTGACAAATGTTCATGTTGTTGTCACAGCCCCTTCTGGCTCCAGCTACCATTTCCCAGTTGAATAGGCCCATGACCACCTGATGGAGGAGCAGAGGTCATCAGCGAACAAGGAGGGACCAGTCAGTGAAAGGGAAACATAGAGGAGACTGAGGCCGGAGAGGATGTACAGCCTGGTGAACCAGCAAGTAAATAGCATAGACCTCAAACTGATAACTTATACTGTTGGATTCTCTGGTTGTTGCGTTGTGTTTTAGTTCTAATGTCTGTATTGAAGATGGTCAATAAAGCTCAGGGATCAGGATCGGCGATTAGATGATGATTTATTGTAGATGGTACAACAATGAATAACAGAACACAGGCTAAGTCTCAAACAGTAAAACTGTGCAGAGTCTAACAGTTGTGGTTGTTCTTAGAAGCGGCTGCTGAGCCTTCCGACAGAAGATGCTCCTCGGGTCGTTTCCTCGATCTGTCTCCGTGTCAAAACCTAAGACAAAGCCTGTTATACTAAAACATACAAACGTCAATCATGCCAACGTGGCAGGTGCCAACCAGTGTACAAAACCCGGCTCTGGCCAGATGGAGATACTAGCCCGTATAGGCAGACATGATGTCTCCCTCGGCCCATGTTATCACTGATGTTCCCCGGATGTTCCTAAACATTGGCCTGTACGACCTTCCTGCTGGTACACAGGCTAAGACACGGTTATGTACAATAATATGGACCTCTCCCTGTTGTATACTACACACAGATGTAACATATGAACACATCAGAATACAGTGAGAATACCCCAGAATACCCTCAGCATCATATACCGGAAACCAGCACTTTGGCCATCTGCAATTGTTATTAAATGTCCTTAAATTGTGTAAACAGATATTAAGAAAATATGTTGAAGTTTGCTGCATGTTTGACTCAAGTGTTGTTGTTGTTGTGTTGTCACTGCTGACCCTGGCTCCATTTACCATTTCCCAGCTGAATGGGGCCTTGACAACCTGATTGCTTGACTAAGCGAATGACCATGGGAACACCTCAAATTATAGTAAGCCTAAAATAATCTTTGTCAAATGTCATCATCCTTAGGTGACCAACCATGGCATTCAATTGGCACCATACCAAGAATGTAATACAAATATAAAAACAATTCACAAATAACTCAAATAATTATAATCAGAATTCTAATTACTGTCTTTTTCTAATCAATATCTTGTCAATGCTCCAGGGTGGCTGGGCTTTGTGAACGTGGACAGGTGGGGAGAGCATGGGAAGCAGGACAGGTCTTAACTGTTACATCATTGTGGACAGCCAAGCAACATCTACTGTCAAGCAACATCTATTGTCCTTCAACTGTTCAGATGCCCTTGAACTGACCGACATTATATTACATCATTATTACAGTATTATCATTACTACTGGTTTGATGCATTACATTGATATCTCATTAAGATTCTATGTCAAATAGATAAGTTTCCATATACAGCTTAAACTGTCTTCAAGCGTGTGTGTATGTGTGTGTGCTTCTATGAAAGCATAAAAAAGATATAGTAGCAAAGAAATAAATATATTCAATTATAATATATTTATTAATATATTATAATGTGTATTACTATTTATTAATAGGTATCCAGGGTTATGTTATAATGTGAAACCAAATTTGTGGTTGGTGTACATAATTCATGTTTATTCATACAGTACATTATTAAAATATCAATGACAAAAATAAATACATGTCATTTTTTCCAGCATCAAGAAGTACATCGTAAATGGATTGAGTACAAAGTACAGACAAAATAATTTATTTCTTTATCTTTATATCCCAGGCCAACATACAAATATAACAACTATAACAAGTATATCGTGCGGGCCCCCATGCTGAAGAGCAGGCACCCATTCCAGCATATGGCTCATAGAGCAGGTCTTGAGTAGGCTAATTGTGGTGAGAAAGCCAACACGTGGGAGGTCTATGTCTGTGTGTGCATAAGAGAGAGGTTATATCATGTAGGAATTAGGCATATATCTACTATTCTCCAGTAAAGTGCTCATGGTTTCCATCTGAACAAGTCACACTTCCTGATCATGAGGGCAGATATCCTACAGTTCTGATAAGTAGAGAATACAGCACAACAGAACATACCTTAAGAGCATAAGGACCCTTCACTTCATTCAGGTTCCTACTAGTCTGTAAATGCCTGTATTGTATAATTCATGTATTGCTTTTACTTGCTATGTATTGGATGGATCTATTCATTATATTATTGTGCAGAGACAAATGATTATAGAGCATGATATGTGAACCTTGATAGTAGTGATGTGAGCAGAAAACAAGATCATGCTCCTCTATGACATGTTGGTATGAGTATATTTATTTTGTTCTACCAAATCTCAGCTAATATTCAGTGCAGTCTCCATGTTCATAATATATGGTCAATAACCTCAATTTAGACAATACAGAATTTAAGAGTATATAACATGATAGATTTAACCCTTATTTTGATGCATCACAAACATAGCAAACCAATTTCTAAATGGAATGGTCTCTGTGCAAGCCATGTGGGAAATGCCTTTTGAATCAGCGGCCATTTTGACAAAAAAGAACAGGCAGACCACTGGGGACACTGCTGAAGCCCATCTGCACGTCCATTTCCGGCTGTTGAAGCTCTCTTCCCTCCACAACTTGGTTGGGATCCCAGGTGCTACATCCCCATTGAATAAAAATGCCATCTTACACCCAAATTGTTGTGTTGTTCTCTGATGGTTTCTCCTGATCAAAACAGGGCCACATACTTTAGTTCAGTTCGTCACAGAATGCCTAGTTTCACAAAGGATAATAAAGGTGAATCACTTCTGTGTGTGGATCATTCCCCTCTCTGGCTCCTGCCTACCTTCTGCTGTTGAATGTAGACCATGGCATCATGTACAGTGACAAAGATGTGCTGAGGGTTCATGTAGTCCATCAGGCCACTGGAGGTCAGGATCTTCAGCACGCTCTCTACAGGACAACAGGTGTTGAACAGGGAGAGCAAATTATTCTACTATAGTAGATTGGGTTTGCTGAAGAAAACAGATTGTAAATATCACAACCACAAAAAACGTTAACTGTATGTGCAAGCACATTTACCATTGCAGTTTGCCAGGTATATCCTCATCCCAACCTTCTGACACTCAATACACATCTGAAAAGCAATTACCCATATGATGAGTGCGCAGAAGGAAAGTGAATTCATCCTCATTAATGTCAATATGGTTGTTATGCACACCAGTCTCTCTACCTGAATGAACAGCCGGGCTCCTGCAACATCCACAAAAATGACGCTGGCACAGTCGATGAGGACAGCCTGGACCTCACTCTCCAGGGCCTCTGCAGTGGCACACATTGAAGGGGAAGGGCAGAATGTGAGTATTGTGTGTCCATCTGGGACAAGAGACCACCATGGAAGGGCTCATCTATAGATAAACCCTGAACACACCTAAAGCACGACTGACCTGATTTAAAGAACTCGTTTTCAGAGGAGAAAGATGTATTTGCAACACCTCTTTCCTGAGGAAGGATACAGGTTATTATTAAATGAGTGAGAAAATAACCCAATGAAAGACATGCCAAAGCTTGGCACATAGCATTTTGTGTGTTTGAATGTTTTTTCTCTTACCACTGTGCTGATGGACTCTCGCTCCCTCTTCTCCAGGGCTTTCCTGGCCTTCTCCCTGCGCCGGATCCTCTCGGGGCTCAGGCCCAGCAGTCGGCTCATGTCGGCCCGGAAGAAGCTCCGGTTGCCATAGTAGATGGGTCCATTATAGGTCAGGATCTTCACTCCTGGAATTTCATAGCACTGAGGAAGAGGAGCAAAGAGAACAGTGGTGAAGATAACGCAGAGCACAGCAAGTGACAGATCTTCATATTTAAAAGGACATTTAGAAGACAACAAGTCAGAGAACTTCATATTTAAAAGGACATTTAGAAGACAACAAGTGAGAGAACTTCATAATATCAAAGCTTATATCAAAACTCCATGTCTTCTGTTGAGGTATTAAAAATGTCAGATTAACATGTCACAAGATTAGTAGTTAAGGCTTGGGGCCTCACCTTATTGTGGTTGTCTACAGGTCTGTAGATCTCCGTGTTGGAGGCTCTCCCCAGCACTGAGCACCCGGCCCTGAGCAAAAATAACCCAACTCATTAAGTCCATAGCCTCGTGCCAATGCCTCCGCTCTCTCCTCTGGTGAGTGTGAAAAGTTAACGTCCTCCAGGAGAAGAATGCGTTTGGAGAGTTTGTTTTAGAATAGCGGGCCGACGAGGGATAGAGCGGCCCAGTACCCACCCTGCCCCAGGGTGCTGAGATTCATAATTAGGGGGCATAAATAATCAAAAGCGCATATTGTTGCTGATAAATGCACAAATTCTAATTAAAACTTTTCAATTGCTTTCTACACGGCGAGTTACATAATGAGCTCAATACTTTTAATGGGACTGTTCCAGTTGAGGCGCAGTTATTCCCCTCTGACACTAGCAATTATTAAGACTGCAAAATTAATAACAGTATATCCCATACATATATGTTCACAATGCTATGGAGTGAATAAGCGTTCCAATAAACTAATGAATAGGCTGTTTAAGTAGGTTTCACAGGTTGCTTGTGTTTGACAAATGTCATTGCAGGATGCGTACCTCTGAGTACGACAGATGACGGTCATCATGGAGAAGACCACTCCAATGGCCAGACCCAAATCCACATTCAGCACCACCACTGACAGCCAGGTTACTAGCCACACAACCTACACTCACACGCACAACAATATTATATATATATTCATGAGATTCATGAGATGAGCCGTGAAATGATCTGAAGTTAAATCTTCATAAAGTTTGTAGTGATGAGTACTCACAAAGTCAATTTTGCTCACTCTCCATAATTCTGGTAAATCCTGAAACTGGACAAACATTTGCCTCAGGCTGGTCACGTTGATGCACGCGAGCAGGGCCTGAAGGAGACAGGGACACAGGGGACATGTGAGTCTGGACGCCAGTGGCAGCACACAGAACAGGAGCTCAGCTCCTCAAGCTCCGCGCTCTCTCTCACCTTGGGCAGGAAGTAGAAGAGCGGTCCGATCAGCAGCAGCACGATCAGCACCACCAGACTGGTGAACAGGCCAGAGAGCTGTGGAACAGACCAGAACAGCCTCTTCACACACTGCTATTCACAGCACATTACTGTTTCATAGGATATTTTGGGGCTTTTCGCCTTTATTCAAAAAGGACAGTGAAGAGTGACAGGAAGCGAGTAGGAGAGAGAGAGGGAGGGAGAGGAGTGACAGGTGGAAAGAGAGAGAGAGAGAGAAAGAGAGAGAGAGAGAGAGAGAGAGAGAGAGAGAGAGAGGGAGGGAGAGAGAGAGAGAGAGAGAGAGGGAGGGAGAGGGAGAGAGAGAGAGAGAGAGGGAGAGAGAGAGAGAGAGAGAGGGAGGGAGAGGAGTGACAGGTGGAAAGAGAGAGAGAGAGAGAGGGAGAGAGAGAGAGAGAGAGAGAGAGAGAGAGATAGGGCGGGATCAGGAAATGAAAGTGAGTTTGGATTCCAACTGAATGTGGTAAAGACGCATGCTCCACCCCCCCCCCCCCCCCCCCCCCCCCACAAGGCATTCTTAACATCTAAAGTCATGTGATTACTTCGGGTTACCCCAGAAGGAAATTAACTAAATTCATATTAAAGGAAGATTAAAGGAAATATTTCAGGATATATATTAAATATATATATATTAAAGGAAAAACAGCTGTAGGAAACATCCGCAACTCACCCTTAAAACAAACCTATATGTCTTTCCATGTTGTTTGTTAATGGAACATTTATGTACAGACTGAATCACTGAATGAATGTATGATGAATGAATGAATGATTGAGTGTGCACCTGTGTGTGGCCGCCAGCGCTCTCCAGGATGTTGGTGGTTGCCAGAGTAGCAGAGCTGGGGAAGCAGGTGAAGAGAGAGGAGACTGTGTTGGAGACGCCAAGAGCCAGCAGTTCCTGGAGGGAGGACATCAACAACACTGCAATTCAAATATCACATAGACACCAGCATTAAGAGAAATTCTGCTACTTTTGTAACTTAATGTTCAGTTGGATCACACTTGATTAGGATCCCCTCATGAGACAGGCAGACAGAGAGAGAGAGAGAGAGCGAGAGAGAGAGCGAGAGCGAGAGATGGACTACCTGGTTGGGCTGTATGGAGTAGCCATGCTTGTCAGCATAAATCATTGCTAGAGAGACAGACACAGCATAGCCTACGAATGTGAGGGCGATCGTGTCCCCAGCAATCTCTGGCAGAACTTCCAATTTAGGCATATGGGGACGAGGGAACCTGGGGGTGACAAAGGGACAATCATGCTTCAATATGCATCTATGCTTCTACTGGTACAAGTTCATTTCTGAGCAGGAAGTATAGTAGAGAGAGTATTTTAGTTACCCTGCAGGTATATGGCCCACGATCTGAATGCCATATTTGGAGTCCAGGGAGGAGCCATATGCCACCCCAGTTGCAATTATGACCTATTAATAGTGTACAAGGATCCATAGATATAACAATGCACACAGCACACATGTGTGGACAAAAGCATTAACATAATCTAAGGTTGTCTATGGACCCTTTCAAGAGAGTTCCATTATCAGCATCATAGTTGGCCCCACAAGACTTCCTTTTTAACATTCCATATGTTATCTTGATGTAGAGGAAGTAGATTGGGGCCCAAATAGAACGTTCAAGCATTGTTTTTGTTTACCTTGTTGAAAGGGTCTATAAGCCTTTATACAACAATTGGGTTCTATGGAACTATTTATTTGTTTCTGATTGGCCGAGTGACGTTCCATGAGTTGGAATATCATGCATAGGACATGCCGTACCCTATCAGATTTGTGGATGACTTACAGTGAGGATTTCCACTGGTATGGGGGTGCGCAGCCTCTGGCGGAAGCGCGTGTTCACCTCTTTGACCGGCACCAGAACAGCCAGGCAAACCAGAGAGATGATAAGCTCTGCCACGTTTGTGTGGGGCAGATTCTCCATCACCGATGCCAGGGTCTGCAGAGAAGACTCGCTGTGTTAGCATTCAAAACTTGAGCACAACCGTTCGCCCTCACAGCTGTGCTTAATTCACAGCCTGCCTACTGCAGTACACACTCACCTTGAAGAGGGAGAAGGGTCCCGTGTAACGGGGTAGTCGTAGCCCCAGCATGCTTTGCAACTGAGATACAGTCACATGGAAGGCAGCAGCGCTTGTGAAGGCTTTGACGATGGGTTCTGACAGATATGTGGACAGGAAACCTAACTGCAGACTGAACATGCCTAACTGAAAACAACAGAGACTAGAGATGAGTTTATCGACAACTACACAGAACACCAAATGTAATATCTAGCCAGAAATTCATTCCGTTACACTTATTGTGATGTGGCTGAGTGTTTCTGAAGGTCTAACTGCACACTCTCCTCACCATCAAGATCCCTGAGAGGAAGGCTACTGCGGATGCCACTCCAATTCTCTGGGCCTCAAACTCTGCGGCCTCGGCACTGCTGGTGTTCAGAGCCAGAGGGGTGGGCACCAGCTGCTCCACCACAGAACCAGTCATCAGGCTCACCACAGCAAAGGTACCTGTCCCAGCGAGAGGCCACAACATCACAACACCATACACATTCTCAAACGACAGGGACAAAAACCATACAAGCCTCAAGTTTTTTATTTTGGTTACTAATATCCATTTCACATTTTCATATACAAATATTCAAATACACAATAACCAGACATTTCTCAGAAAATGTATGTCATTCTTTTATATTTTTGTCCATTATCCATGGAATATTGTTGACTATATAATTTTAAATAGTGACAAAAGGCTTTACTAAGAGCGGCAACAATTAGTTGAGTAATTGCAGATGCCAACTATTTTAACACAGCTCTTTACATTTAAAAGTTAAATACAATTTACAGTTAACTTGCACAAATTTCCAATGCACTAATATAACCTGAAAAATATGTGCCCATAATCCATGCAATGGAAATACATTTGAGATTACCGGTGGAGACGTGACGGCCTGTCCCAAAGAGCATGTAGAGAACCACAGGGAAGAATGAAGTGTACAGCCCATAGATGGGCGCTACTGATGTCAACAGTGCAAAAGCCATTCCTAGTGATACAGAAACATATTAAGGATAATCTATGTGTCAATACATTTTTTCTGTTCTTTAAAAACAAAATTTATTATTGAAATATATATGATTTTTGAAAGATTTGTAAGGTTGTGCACATTTCTTCACAAGATGATATGACCTTTTCAAAGGCTCTTGATGTTGTCACCATATACTATGAAATGTTTCACTCAGAGCCTGAAATGAAGGTGCCTCTTTTATACTGAATTTGGAAAAAGCCATTCGATTGTTATAGAGCTTATGTTAGAGGAAATAGAGTGTATGTCAAATAAGAGAACGCTTGTGTAGAACCTTGGGAGTCCCTCTTCTGCCAAAGTCTTGTTGGGTAAGTGGGAGATTTTTCAATTAGGCTAGGCTACTCATTATTCATCTTGTTTAATTTAATTCTTGGAGTCAATATACACAAATTATTGTAAATAAATTAACATAACTTCAGGTCTGAACATTGGGTTTTTGCCATGTTCGGTATGGTTAACATATTAATGAATTGAGTTAAACTTTTTTTGGTATTTTATAACCAAGCGATTTCTTCATACAATCTCCAGACTTGAAGTTACCTGACGTGTTGACATTAACAAGGCTTAGTATGGAAGCGGCTGTAATTAAGCTGAGACAGCTGCAGTTTGTCAGCTATGCACTGATGTTTTTTAATCAAATTTTAATACGAAAGTGACCGGTAGGCTAATCAACAGCAGCTTTAAAACCGCATTTTTTACCTGGTAATATATATTTTCATTCCATTCTCTAACTACTGTGGAAGTACGAAATTACCTTAAAAACTTAACAGATCACAACACATGTGCCTTTTACTCGGATTACCTTGAGGTATATGAAGAATGCCAACTGTCAGTCCCGCAACAGCATCTCCTAATATCCATTTCTTTAGCCTGTATTTTGGAAGCCAGTTGAAAATCGGCACTCTCTCCTTCAACAGGTTGTGACACGAAACCTGCGAACACCTGCACCTCTTGAGGAGTTTTTCATGGAACTTCTCCCGCACGCTGTGTTTGTCCTCGGTACCATACGTTTGTCTGAAGCGATCTTCGGTGTAAATATTCCTATAAACGGCCACTGACGCGCTCATTCTGTTAATCCTCTTCGTCTTGACTTCTTAGGCAAGTGTTATCTGAGGACTGATGTGAGTGAAGAGAGTATGATTTCTACAGCCTCAAATATATAGCAGTCACAAATTTGACTTCAGGAACCATTGTATTTTCCTGTCAGGTGCTATGAGCCAATTACATGGCTCAAAGCTGAACTTTTTTGTGCTTGAGTTGAACTTCTTTGGCAGGATTTTTACGTCTTGTTTGGCAGCTTCCCCATAAAGGTGTACTTGTCCAGCCTTAGTGATGACAGATACAGCAAGCCCTCTGGGTCCTACTGCGGAAGGCATTTTACCAGTAAACAGCTGAATGAACATCTGTAGCCATACACTCTATCTCCCACTCATGAAACACACACACAACACACACACACACAAACACACACATACACGCACGTTCTTAACTCAGCTCAGCTCTTAACTCCTTTATCAGAAGATCTCACAGGAGAGGAAACTTACAATGTACAGCTCTGTATGAAAACCCCACACAGATCAAAGTGCCATTGTATCTTGAGTGAAGGTGTAACCTCAAACCACATCTACCAGCAATTATTAAAGGTGGTCATTTATGAGTCGGATGGATTTCCCTGGTGGCCTTTGGTGTTTGTCTGTGTGAAGCGTGGGACGAGGGCAGCCCTGTGAAATTTAATCATGCGCCTGTGCGCTGTCCGTGGCCCACTGATCACACTGAAGGCTGATTCAGATGAGCGTGTCCAGGGCTCTGTTCCCAACTGGCACACTTAGAGGCACTGCATAAAAGCTATGGAAGTCTCCGGAAGCAGAATAGCCTCATATTTCTTTTCTGGAAACAGGTGTAGCCAAACGTTGACACAATTTTATTTTATGGAGAAACCTACATTATGCACAATAATATCCACAGCATTTTTCTTCTGGCTGCCCTGTAATATGTCAGTAGGCAAAAAGCACACCTGGATAAAGCATGAACTATTATCTCTAATCTACCCAGTGACCTTATAATTAATTCTCACCTTATTGGGGAAAAGGATAAAGGATAAAGGATACAGATTATTGTGATACCACACCATTGTTACTGATTTAGTAAAGTCGAATCAGTCATTAAAATAGGAGCTAATTTCCCTCCGTTTCAGACTTCAAGGAAGAAAGGCAGCCATGATGTCGGACGTGTCTGAGCTCCCTGCGGCCAGCTCCTGTGTTAGCAACTGTTTGTCTGTATAATCTCCATGCTTTCAAAACAATGTCAGTGAGTATGGCGGAGATCGCAATCTAATAAATAGTCCAGTGCTGTAAAAAAAACAAAGAATGACACAATGGCATAAATAGGTGGATTTGTTTTGGTCGCAGCCCAAAACTGGGACCGGTGAATGAGTGCCTCCGTGCAGAAATGCATGCTAGACATCTCCCAGTCACAGCGTCATACACTGTCCAGCTATATTCTCTCAGCCAAGCCTCACCACAGACGTGTCCAGCCACACAGTCCACAATACCCACCACCACAGTCAAAACAGTCAGGAAAGAGCAGTTATGGTCATATTCACACATTTCATACAATTTCATACAATTGGGGCGCTTTGGACTTGTAACCGGAGGGTTGACGGTTTAAACCCCGACCAGTAGGAAGCGGCTGAAGTGCCCTTGAGCAAGGCACCTAACCCCTCACTGCTCCCCGAGCGCCGCTGGGAGCCTAGGATGTGTTGCAGGGATGGGATGGGAACCAGAATGTATTTTTTGAAACTGAGTATTGTTTTTTTTTTTTATTAAAAATACTCAAAATACTTTGTTCAAGGGAGCATGGAATCAGTTAATCAGCTTTTACATCCCAAACATTTAGCCTATTCAAACTCTAATCAGGCTAAATATGGAATATCACGCACCAGAAATTTCTAGACAGAAATTCCTAGAAAGTTCTAAACAGGCAAATTTATGAGCAGGGGTGGATTACTGAACAGGCCTAACGGGCCCAGGCCCAGGGGCCCAAGCCTTTTTGCGTAAAAGTCGCTACTATGTTCTCCACCCCTGATATCTGCATAGCCCCAGATCAGTCAAATAACATAAATTATGTTATGTTATATGTCCTAATAGGGCCCCTCCCATATCATGGGTTATATTATTCACCCTGATATCTAAATGGGGGCCTTCAGTCAAATAACACAGGTCATGCTATGTATGATAATCATGCTTTGTAATTGGCACCTTTTTTCACAGCAAGGTTCCTCAAATGTGTTGATGGTTATATTTGTAATTCTCAATCTGTCTCATTTCTTTGCACAAAACTTAAGTCATAATTTAAAGGGTACTTGCCAACCAACTTTTTGAAAAGTCTTCATCGATCATTGATGAAGCCTGTTGATCAATCCAGCAATGGTGCCTGATGCCAAATATCCAGTTGAACAGTTGATAATCATAATTTGTATTTAAAAAGGGAAGTAGAGGCTACATGTGTGCTGTAGCAGAACATAGCAGAAATAGGGTGACCACCAACTAGAGTCTGAAAAGGAGGGCAAGTTCTGTCTATAAAGTGAGAGGACAAATTGGCCAAAATTAGGACCCCCCCCCCCCCCCTCACAGAGACGAGCTGAGGTACTTTGTGTCCCTGTACAAACAAATAAATATAGTCCCAGGAGCAGCAGTTACATGAGGAAATCAGAGTGACTGTTCTCTTATACAGAATGAAAAAATAATCTGGTGATATGCCATATGCGACACTTATATGCCATCTGTACCTGATGAGATGGTAAGCAGAAGTGAAAATGTACACTGTTTTCATAGTATTTCATTTCACTAACATTTTTTACATGTACATATACATGAATACACATACATACACATTCATAACTCTTTTTCAAAGTTTCTATTTGTCTTGTGGTAGGCCTCTATTGCATCTCACATTCTAGAACTACATGATATCAACACAATCTGGAACAAAACATTTAAGCAATATAGCACGAGTGAGAGTGGGGGTTGGTCATGGATATTGGGCCATGTCATTTAAGGGACATGGTACTGCAAAAAAACGGAAACATAGTCTACATTGCAGAACCACTCAACTTTATTAATTTATGGTGAATAAATGTTACACTACTGTGCACAGCCTGACGTGACGATGCTAGCACGTTAGCAGCGGTTAGCTAATTATGCTAACGTTAGTCTCCTCCAAGTGGCAATCATATTATACACAATGCTGGCAATCCTGAGAACAATTAGCATCCTCGTTTATCTTACTTACATTGAGTTGACTGTGTGGCTTAATCCACAGATGTGGTGAAGCAATGTTTCGTTATGGCTTGCTAAGGAGTAACCCATTGCTTGAAAGGAGAGCTGGGATGAGAACATTGTGTCAAATCTTTGCATTGTATCACGCAGTGATTTATTATTAGCCTGTGTTGAAATGTCCAGGGATATTCCAACTCATGGAACGTCTCGGCCAATCAGAAACAAATAAATAGTTCCATAGAACCCAATTGTTGTATAATTGTAAATATTTCACTGTGTTTTACTCTGCTTTCTCACTAGCTCTCCACAGCTGTTTACAGGTGCATAACAACAAAAGCAGTTCATTTGTATTTAAGCACATGCTTCAATTGATACGTTCTGATTATTATGACCGCCGTTAGCGAAGCTTCTTGATAGCTGTTGAAAACTGCATGGAACTGACAGGGATTGTTTTGTTTAATAATAAATAAATAAATACATTATGCTGCTACCTTCTGCTTTTCCCAAATACAATGTAGCCTACAGGTGTACCTTTCATCAGTCCACTTGCAATGGATGGACTGTGATGAACTGCCCTACTTGTGATTGTTTAGAGATTAACAATGCTACAATTTTTGGCAAGTGCTACAAATCTATTCACCTTTGCAGCAAGGACTGAGCACTGATGTACACGACTGAACGGCGGTCACATTTTGTACCGCATAGCGGTAGTTTTTTTGGGTTTTTTTTTTTTTTTCGGTATGCGCTACATCTATTTTTTTTTTAGGATTTTAAAAAGATTATATTATTGTATTATTGTTATGGTCAATGACAGAAAAAGAACGACAGTGACAACAACACAAACGTCCAACCCTACCCCCCAGAGTTGATATTTTTAAGTTGATATGTTGAGGGCATGTTTATCAATGTTTGCACTCATTTCCACAATACTGGTGACTAATCGTGAAGTAACTCAAATGTGGGACCCCCTGGCTCTTTCCCCCTCTTTAGTGCAGTTGCATCATCCATGTAAACATTGAATGTTATAAGTACAGAAAATAGCTCTCATTATTCCTACTCCTATTTCTCACCGAGTGCAACATTGCACAAGAGCAGATCGAGAGCCAAGTAGAGGAGCGAGACACGGTGCCTATGCGTCTGGAAGGCTCCCAAACCGCCAGCTATCTCCCTCGCCTTCATCTCATTTTAAAATAAGCACAGTTATAGTTAATAACATGTTTTCCTTCAAACGTGTCCATGTGTGTGTTTTGATAGCTGCATTCGGAGAGTTCTTGGGTCTCTGGTGGCACCAAGATGCTGTGGTACGCGGGGGTCTGCCAGAAGGAATGTAGCCATTGTGTTGATCAACTCCAGAGAATTTATGGACACGTTGACGGCGTGGTGTGTCTGGTGACTGTTTAAACAAGATATTAATCAGCAGCAAGAAGGAACAATGCGTTGAATGGAAGAGGATATGGAGCGTTAACCACCCTCCAGGCAAAGACGAAGCCCAGCTCGCTCCAAGAAGTGGACAGGTCAAAGTCAACTCAAAACAAAGACCATGTAAACAGACAAATGACACTGATCCACACCAACCTGTTTGTGTGTGCAGTCTGATCAAGTTTGTCTGCAGCATGGCCTTGTATTTGATGCAGATTCTTTCATACACTGGTATGGTCTGCCATGCTTAAAATAATCAATCCATCTAGGAATTAGGAATAAGAGAAGACTGAACATATCTGTTTAATGCTTAAGGTGGCCATCTTCTAAGATACCTAAATGCTTTGGCTTACCGAGAGTTTCACCATACTGCATGTTTGTCAGACTATGTAGGTGGTGATATCGGTGGGGGAGTAAAGAGATTAAAAAAGCTGGGAAATGTTATGATCGTTGTGTTTGGCGGAGTGTCTCCATGCCTTATCATGGTTGCATAAACATTAATTTCATCATTAAAATACTCTCATCCACTCCCCCACTTCTTGCTTCATGTCAGGCGAGCATCTCAGTCTCCAGGGTTAAGAGTGACTATTATTTGCAGGATCATTCTATTCTTCTCCACTTGGGAGGGGTGGCGGTGGTTTTTATACTATAGTTCCTCTCATTGTTCCTTATCTTCTTTATGGGATGCTTGTGCTGACCCCCCATGGCATGTCCCTTGGATTTGACCCTGTCTGTGAGGCGAGCGCTCAGCCTCCTCGCCAGTGTCTCTGTCTCCTCACCTCTCCCTTCCTGTCCTTTCTGCTGGAGGTGTGGGGGGGGGGGGGGTCTCTTCATCCTTATTTTGGCCTGTCATCACAAACCTCTTTGTGTTTCCAGAGCCATTAATGTTTCCTAATGGCTTCTCTTCTATGAGAGGTGTGGTTCTTTACTGTAATCATTTATATTGTTAATGTTTATTGTAAAACACTGCTTGGTTTTGAATCGGTCCAAAGTGACCAGCATCTGATGAAGTAATCTAGACACCGTACCAATCATGTGACTGACTGCGGTGTATATACAATGTATAGTTCGCCATAGTCTCCTTCCTACATGCATGCCCTTCCTGACCAATTGTATCTGCACTAATCCTTCAGCGGAGTGTCAGAGGCATCAGCCCTGCACTTTCCCTACCTGGCTGTGGTCCACTGGGGGGGTCACCCTTGCCCCTCCCCCAGACGGGTACAGTAAGGGCAGGACAGTTCCCTGGACCGGGAGCCCTCTGCTTATTCGGCTTTCTCAAACAATGAGATGCGTGCGGCACGCCACACTTTAAGACAATGCTGCAGATTTTTATCAGGCGGCCAACCACTGGAAAGTATGCGGGTATGCTGAATGCTACTTGGGATGTGTGCTTAGGTGCCAAATATGCTCGATTCACTGCCACCGTCGGCAGTGCACATCAAACAGACTCGCTGGTGCCAAAAAAGAAAAAGGGTGCCTTCGAAAAAGAAAAATTTGCAGCTTGAATCAACCTCTCTTCACATGGGGTTCCTGTGCTGTCTTCTCCATTATGCAATTGTTTGGTCTATTTGTGTAGGTGAAGGGGTGTGAGATTTGAATGCACATCCTCATGTTGCTGAGCACCCCCCCCCCCCCCCACACACACACACACACACAGACACCCACTCCTCACCCCCACCCCCCTCTCCTTCAAAGTGTGACAGAGAGAGAGGAGAACTGCCCAGAGTGAAGGGTCAAGGTGTGGCCCCTCCGATGGTTTATCCTCAGGAACACAAGGTCACGACATTCTCCTTCACTGCCCTTCCTCTCCCTGGTGCTGCTTAGACGCCAGTGGCCGTCTTATGTTTCCCAGGGACAAGACAAGTAGCCACAGATACTGAAAAAAAAAAAAGCGATGGCGCTGATGTTGTCTCGGCCGGAGCACCCCTTGGGTTTGGAGCTGCACTATTAGTATAATCAGCCTATTGTTCTGGCTAATGATGTCTGCAAGTCAGATGGGGGTCGGGTATTTATGGTGCCTTGTAAAAATTCATTTCCTCGGCATCGTGCTAATTTACTCTGCCTCGCCGACTTCGGTTGAAGCCTGTTGATGTTGCCTGACGGAGCTGTGCGGTCAGACAGAAGTGGAGGAAAGGTAGAAGTGGGCCTGGCTGAGGGCCTGTGGGAGGCTGTGGGTGTGTGGGGTGTGGGTGGTGTGGGCCTGCTTGGGTTTGTCCTTTCCTGGGGCCGTGTCTGTGCATTGTCCAGCCCGGGTGGGGACCAGGCCTTGAACCTCACGGCGAGAACTGTAGCTCCATTGTCCCACTCCTAACCACCGAGGACCCCCAAAATCCGACAGTGTAAAAGTGGACCACATGATACTCACCAGAGCAGAATAGAAAGAAACAGAAGCTGTGAGAGACACACACAAACGCACACACACACACACACACACACACACACACACAGACTGATGACAAATAGAAACCACTAAGCCCATCTTACCACTCACACATCGCCACTCTGTCCAGTAAATGTTCTCAGGCACTTGTAGACTTTCAGACACACACATGCTTTTTCTTCTAATGCACACACACACACACACACACACACACACACAAACTGGAACAATGAGGCTAGTAGCTTGCCCAAGAGCCTGAAGGACACTTGGCTCGCCAATGAAGGAGAGCAGAGATCAGGGAAATTCAGACCTTCTTCTCCGTCATAGCAATCCTCAACTCCGTATTCCTCCCCCTGTCACAACTGAAGACCAAAAAAAAAAACACAACCACAAAATGATCCAACGAATCCCAGTTTTCTTAATAATCTCATAAAAATCACCAGAGGATTTAATGTAGCTAGATATGGTGACAGGTCTTGGGTTTGCTCTACTCTGTTGAAGTGTGTGCAGCCCTGTGCATGAGTGTCAGCTGGAGAAGGCACTTGAGATGCATCATTGTTATAAAGCCCATCTCAACCCCCCTGAACAGGTTCAGCCAAGGTCAGCGGCAGGCACCAATGCTGTCACACGCACAAAAGTATAAGTATAAGTATAAGTATAAGTATAAGTAAGTATTCAGAAATCCTTCTTTCTCATTCTTATTCCCACTGTCACAACGGGCTTGATTGCCAAAATTAGAATAAGATTAAGTATGTATCAGTGTATAATAGGCATTATTCTCACATGCAAATTACTTTGGGACAATCAACCATATGGCATGTACTCATGTGCTGGACCTTATCCAAGTTTACAATGAACGCAGCGGGAGGGGTCCGTTCTGTGTAAGCATAGCCTTACATCGGTGTCTTCTCCAGGGAGGGCAATAATGCTGTGGGCCCTTGATTCATTCTATTCAGGGTTTCCTGAATAATACCTATATACACACTTATCTGCCATCAGTCATCTGGCTGCCTGTGCGGCCCCGTGGAGCTAACGTTAACATGGGGCTGCTAGAGCGGGGCTTCCCTGGGCCTCCGGGACAGGGCTGGGCTCTGAGTCCGCTAGCCGGGGGGGGGTTGGCGCTGGCACACGACTGTTTGACTGATCCACCCGAGCCTACCCCAGGAAGTGGTAAGGGTGACCTAACCAGCGCAACCCTCACAGCAGCACGTAGAGGGCTCGTGCTGACAGGGTGTGGGTGGATGCCTAGCGCCACTGGTAGGTAGACAGCCCTGCTTGGCGAACGTCGATGTCCCTCATTCAGATGGTCTTTTTTTTTAGACAAAAGGCGGTTTTAGACAGGAAATCATGCGAGAATATCATCACTGACTCCAGGGGGAAATAACCTCCATCAGATTCTGTTAAGCACTCAAAGCAGGGCTGTGTGTTCATTCACTGAGTTCGAGAACACAATAAGATGGGAAGCTTAGGGGATCATGTCATCAACTATTGCCCAAGATGGTAAAGAGGACACAGAATTACCATAGATAATAAATAAAGAATAAAGAGTAAAGACTAAAGAATATTGCCATACATGATAAATAAGACTATTAACAGGAATAGATAATAGACATAAAAAAGATAATAAAAATTATTTTATTATATATTTTATTTAAATTTACAAAACTACTAACCATGTATAATACTGTAACTAGCACTTACCAACAACTGAACATCATACATCTACCACTTATCACTTGACTATACCACTTTGGATAAAAGCATCGGCTAAATCACTAACTGTAAATGTAAATTGCATTTTTAGTTTATGATACTACAATATTTATTTCTTATTTACACTATTTTAATAGTATCAAAACGCTTTTCACTTTTGCTCTTAAATCATTCTGCATTCTACTTGAGACGCAAGTGAATACTTGATTGAAATGACGCACAACATTATTAAACCTATTGACTGTGGGCTCTGTCCTATATCTCCTGTCCTCTGGCCTTTCCCTCTTTTCCTCCTCCAGCACCACTGCATGAGTCCTCGGCCTCCTCCATCTCCTCCATCTCCTCCTGTGTTGAGCATCAAAGGGCGTGTGTGGCTCCGGCTGGGTGGCCGCTAGCCTCTCATTTCCTGCCGTCCCTCTCCAGCCATTGAGCAGCGCCGTGTTTGCTGAGGGCCCAGGGGCCCCCCGGGAGCCCACCAGCAGGCCCGCTCACTGGCCCGCTCACTGGCGCTTCCTGCTCATTTGAGAGTGGCTGCAGAATGGAGGGCCATTGTCCTGCCCCCTTATCTGATGGCCCGGGCCAGGGAACCAGACAAAGCCAAGTGCCTGTAGGGACACCCCCTTCCAACAACACAGACACACACACATACACACACACACACACACACACACACACACACAAGCACACACACGCATGCACACACACACAAACGCACGCACACACACACACACACACACACACAACATATATGCATATAGCATATATAACATATATATTTATCAAAACACCGACAAAATAAGCACATGACTATATACCAAATCATATACTCACACACTCGGGCACATTTCAAGTTAGATATCCACACATGTAACCACCACCATGTTTTGCCTTCTTCTTCTTATTCATCTCCTGCTTCTTTTCCATCTTCACTCTCCTTTTGGAATAATACCATTGTGCCCCGTAAACAGTTGGATAAATACAGATATGGACGTAAAGTAGCTAATGGAAAAAAAGAGCAGGAAAAAACCCCTTCAAATTCCAACCAAATTCCACCACCATGTTTTCTAACGGAAAAAAGTCCCAGACAGACATCTCTGGAAGTACGCTCGCTCGCTGTGGCGTTCCTGCTGTCTCCCCTCGGCCCCGTGGTGCTCATGGCTGTGGAGGGGCCTGCTGGAGCTCCGTCTGATTAATGAGAGGATAATGAGCTCCGTGGAGCGGCTGTCTCTCCTCCACCACTCACACCGACGTGACGGAGTGAGGACCGCAGGGCCGGCGAGGCTGACGCCGGATAGATGGGACAGATGATGGAGGGAGGAGAGGGAGAAAGAGCGAGAGAGAGAGAGAGGGAAATGGATGGAGATGAAAGAGAACAGAGACAGAAAGAGGAGAGGATTGAGTTGAAGAGAGGAAGGCAGAGAGGTGCATAGGGAAGGAGAGACAAACATAGTCCGTTTCACCACCGTCTGCCTAGCAAGGTAATCACACTGACAGACAGAGCAGAAGTACAAAGGCAGGGCCTGGGGATATGGATGGTTGCATGTCACATCCAATGGGGAATTGTGAGATGAGATTATGCAGGATAGTGCAGGACTGTGTGAGTCCTTCTAGTGGGAGAAGGGAGGGGTACCTCTCTCCAGCATGTAACAGTAAGGGCTCTGATAGGGAAATTGAGGGCTGAATACTCACTAAGTGAAAACTCACTTCTCAAATCATCCACTGCCTGGGGCAAATTTCCCTTCCAGCGGTCCAAAGTGAGACACCATCCCAGTGCCAACAGTGACTCCTAGTGGAGAAACATTGGAAGACCAGCAGCACCTCCATCTCTGTGTATTTCCAAAGCCACTCAGCACCAGGCCTTTTGAATGGGCCGGTATGGTCCTCACTGTTTGTGTCCTGTCTCGCTGGGGTTTACCTCAGAGGCCCATGTGACACAGAGCTGGGCAGACAGGTGATGGACCTCACAGAGACAGCATTGTGTGCAGGGCATCAAAGGGAGACTTGTTGAGGAAGCGGAGCAACGCTGGGGTATCACACCGTCCCATCAGCCCTGGGCTGCTGACCGCACAGGTGTCTGTTGAAGGGGGGGGGGGGGGGTGGACAGGCTTACATAGCTGCATAGCCTGCACCTTTAGACAGGTATGACACTGGAATATTTCTATGCATACCTGTCAACATTTAGCTTTCCAAAAACGGGAGATTTTTTTGTCGGGGGGTGGGGGGGGGGGGGGGGGGGGTGGTGGTGGAGTGTTTATACCGGATCTGTGTTTGCATATTTAATACGTTTCATACACGTGTTTCAACACTGCATTTCGGTCGTTGCTTTTACCTTACCATTACCTTACGCATGCCTGTTATGTATCCACCAGCTGCCTGCCTGCAGCCTAGGCTACTTCTAAAACTCCAAAGCTGCTTGCTGTCAGATTTGGTTCCGAGGACACAAGTTCAGTGTATCAACAACACTCAATAACAGTTTATGTGATGTGTTAATCAATTAAATTCCCAACAATTTCACAACAGCTAGTTCTGGAGTAGGCCATTCAACTAGCCCGCTTGCTTACGAGTTACGACGAGACTCAGGCTGTGCAGTTGGCACCCGCTTCCTTATTTGGGTTTTGGGTTGCCTGGTTTTAGCCTATGACAAAACATTCCACGTGACACCTCTGATGAAGGCTACAGAGGCAAGGTAGCCGAAACTTGTCAGGTACACAATTTTACCTTATTGGCTTGTACAGAGAAACAGTAAGAATTAGTAAAACAGTAAGCCCAATGAACCTCTTCAATATACTATGACAAAACAGTTGAAATTGAAACTAAGTGATCGTGTATGTGTAGGGTGTATGTCATACACAACCTGGCAACCTGAATGGATCAATGATTTTAAAATGAAGTTTGATGGCCATGCAAATTACGGGAGTTTTCCGGGAGAAATAACAAAACGGGAGGGTGCTGGGAGATGACCTTGAAATACGGGAGAAACCCGGGAAAAACGAGAGTGTTGACAGGTATGTTTCTATGTGATCTGTTGAGGAGTGGATTAGACAATCACTTTCATTACACAGAATTCTGTTTCACCATGTTTACTTGACTGACTGGAAAGAGTCTAATAATTTCTTCCGCGGTCATGGCATGACCCAAATTCTTTAAGAACTAGTGATTGTACTGAGCTATGACTCAGCAGCACTCTCTGGTGGAGGATATTAGGAACAACAGGGTGATGTGGGCTCTCATTTCCTCCAGTGTTCCCGTACAGGGCTCACTCACGGTCACAGTTATGAGACAGCACGGGCATAAGACCAGGTGAAAGGGCAGGGCTCCCCCTCCGAGCAGCAGTCAGCTGATATGGCTGACTCACAGCAGACAAGGAATGTAGAAGCAGCGGTCAAATAGAGAATGAGAAAACAACAAGTCACCATTAATCAGTGTACCGTAGCACGCCTGGAGTGACCATCACTCAATGAAGGAGGTAAATGTGAATAATTTAGTTGACTGTAAATGAAAGACCATTGATGAAGTAAACACACTCTGACTGAATTACATGCATACTTAACAAATAAGTGTGACAATAAATGTATTTAGCACAATTATTTAGTTTACCTCACCATATTGAGAAATGTTTTATTCAGTAGTACTGTTTCTGAAATGTGTAATTGCAACATATTTAAAGTAAAATAGCACTGTAAAGATTGTGTATGGGAGCAAGACCACGGCTCTGGAAAGAAATCAATAAAAATACCAGACAACTTAGAACTGCTTCTCAGAATTTTCTACTCCCCTAGTTTTGTGTCTTTTATTTTTGAAAATCAAGCTATGGCAAAAAAGTTGAATAATTCTGCTTCTTTGATCTGCTCACACACACGCACACACAAGCACAAGTTCATTTCCATTTTTAATTTTTTTTTACTCCTTTCTGTGTGAGTGCCAGCATCAAGATTTACCTTGGTGTGCAAATGTGCTGGATTAGGTTAAAAGGAAATCTCTCTGCGCGCAGGAAGGAGAGGTGCAGATGTTATGAAGTTAATTAAAAATGTAGCAATTGGTTTCTCCTGCACCAATGTAGGTTGCATCAAATGGAAGGAAACAGAGGAAGAAATATGTTTTGAGAAAGGAGAACACGGCCTGTCACCCTCCATGTATTAGTCTTTCAAGAAAATGAGAAGAGTCTAGACACTTTAAAAAAAAAGGTCTGCATCTATTTAGAAGGAAACATGTTATATACTCATTTTGCATCATCAATTGCATTTTATTGCATCGAAAATATCAGTACTTCTTTTGAACATTTGTGTGGTTGGGGTTTCCGATCAGAACATGTGGTTCTTTTTAAAGCCTTGTGGCAAGTACGTTCTTTTAAACCGAGAACCCTCTGTAAGCAAACTGGATATCTCCTGACATGGGTGGCATGAAACATGCTAAGAACAGGAACAATTTTTTCAGGAAAGATTCTACTGCAAGGATAAGAACGCATGCCAAAGAAACTCTCTTATATTTAAAAGAAATAGCATTTTTATTTTAACATTCACATCCACTTCAGAGTGCCTGAGCAGATATAAGGGGGTATTGTTTGTTTGTTTGTTTTTTTATTATTCTGGAAATGTTCCTCCTTTCTACTCCCTCCATCCTCACTGCTGTTCTCCATGTTCTATTTTATCCTGTGTAAATACTCATGTGATTGTTTCCATACGAAACACTCATTTGACAAATTCTTGCCATCCTCTGGCTGGACCCCACACCGCCCCTCACAAGCCCCACAGTCACCTGAGTTTACTAGCATTGCATCAGATTGTTTACAGTAGGAGCCTCTCTCCCCCGGCTGCTTACTTCTCCCCCTCCCCCACACCTCAAACAACAGTGCCATGCAGAAAAGGGTGTCAAGTCTCCAGGTGCACCCCCGTTTCCCCTTCCCCCGCCAGCCCCCCCCCCCCCCCTACTCATTCCCCTCTCCTCCACCCTCTCCACCATCCACCCCCACCCCACCATCTTGCCCCCCCCCCCCCCATCATGCTCCTGACACAAGGCACAGGTTTTGATTTCTCCCCTGCACAGGTGTTGCCGCCACGTTGGTGCACTATTCCCCTGCCTGTGCGTGCGTGTGCAGCTCGGCGTTAACCTCCATCCCGCGACGTGGTCCGGAGGGAGCGCTCCTCCATTGAGGGATATTACAGGCGGCAGAAGCGCGCCTCTGATCTGCATGTGCCAGGCGCTCCTGTGGTCCTGGGTGAATAGCGCTTGACTTGTTCAATTTGTTTAGAAGCCTCACTCGGCGCTTTGAAGCCACACATCTTAGCATAAATCATAACCTGTCTCTGTGCTCGCAAGCGCTTTGAAATGCAACATCTGCTTTGGAGTCCCCACTTTACAATTAGTTAGGCAACATCAATAGATTGACTCAATATCATTTTTCTTGATAATGAAGTGTTTGGGGCATACTATGTGTGTGTGTGTGTGTGTGTGTGTGTGTGTGTGTGTGTGTGTGTGTGTGTGTGTGTGTGTGGCTGTCTGTCTCTGTGTGTGTGTGTGTGTGTGTGTGTGTGTGTGTGTGTGGCTGTGTGTGGATATGTGTGTAAAGGGAGAGAGAGGTACAGGTCTAATTTTTTATTTAAGAAAACCTGGATCCTCAGCAGCCCGTCTCCTGCTCTGACGGGCCTCCAGAAACTCCTGAAAGTTTACAGGCGCGTTTCCGCTGTGTTCGCCTGCGCTCAGACACAACAAGTAAATTGGGTTACTACCAGAGTAACCTACTTAGAGAGTGTTCTGGTTGCAGGGCATGTTCGCTCCAGTTGTTTACTCTCACGTCAGATCAACCAGGTTCTCTTTTTGTTCGTTTGTTTTTGGAAGCACAGACGTGTGTTCCGCTGCAGGGTAGAGTGAGGGATGAGTGCTGTAACAGAGGGAGGAAGCGGTGACATTGATTCAGTTGACAACTTGACTCATCCTGGTTACTGGCACCGGAACTTACTTACTGAAAATAGACTTAATGTCTTTACTTTATATATAGAGGACCATTTTTTTTGGTCTTTTGTCTCAGATTTTCATTTTCCAAAGCATACATGCAGATTTACTGTCTAATTAGATCTAATACTGAGACATATTAGTATCATCATGAGATACAATATTTGACGGCACTCACGTACAATATTTGACGGGCCCAGATAAGCATCAAGTTTGTGTAAATGTAATGACAATTAAGTTTTTCTTATCTTATCTTTAACTCCAATCCAAAGCACACATTTTTATAAACAGCATTTAGGATTTTTGTGAATGTGAATAGATCACAACGTTTAAAACATTAGAACTATTTTATGAGGAAACTTCCTACATTGGAAAATATTATATATGGTTGTATGTTGTTTGAGATATGCCATATGTTTGTTGAGATAGTTTTGGTCTTATGGCATACACTCTCAATTAAGATGAAGATCAAACAAGATAAACTTCATCCACCTGCACCAGAAAGCACACCCCCCTCATCTGCAACATTAAGAATTCTTTTTGCACATTGATAGGAATAATAAAAAGATATATATTTATTTAGGTGTGGGGTTTATTTTTTTTTCTTATAGCAGAGGAAGGCATTTGATCAGTCGTCATCAATTAAAAATGTACGGCGGTGGAAATTACAGCGGGAGGATTAGATGAAAGCCTCTCTCTGTCACACGTTGCCATCCTCAAAGCAGGTGAGCCGAGGCACCACGGAGGAGCGCGCGGCTGATCCTTGGCATGGCTGTCGGCGGGGGTGACAGCCCACCATCCACCCCTGCACGTGCTGACTGCAGGGCCTTAAACATCTGCACGACGCCGCGCGCACGCAAAGACATTAAAGCTGTATCCTGGAGAGGCAGGCCACTCCACCATCCCGGGTGACTCCCCCACACAGGCCCCTGGGCTGCACACCTGACACGGGCACTCTCACTCCACATCTGGCCTCCAAGAGGCCTGGGTGAGAGATGCCGTTGGAGGGAATTGGGGGTGATGGAGGTTCAATAAGGAGTGGGGGATTAGGGGGGAGGGGTTAGGGTGACAGATTGTCATTGTAGGCTAACTAAAATGCATTTGAGACACCAGCTGTCTGCTTGCTGCCAAGTGATTTTAATGAGGGGCTCACACTATTGGTGGTGTGCAGGCCATGTCTGTCATGGACTGACACATAAAAGATCCTACAGTATGTATACGTGCAATATGTATATGGGTGGCCTATGTGCGGATCCATATATGTATTTTTCATGCGATTGCCTGTGATATATTTCCCTCATTATGCTTACTAGCTTCTGAATTAGCATCTCCCCCTGACAGCGGCACAGCTGAGCAGAGTGCCAGCGCTGGGGCCAAAGCTGAGGGGGATGCAGGACCGCATCCAAGCTGGAGACGTCTCCATCAGCGAGGGTCCTGGGCTGCCATGTTACACACGGCCCCGTGCTAGCTCCACTGCGGGCCGCCACGCGGCTCTACACAGCCAAATTGGCAAGGGTCCGTGCTCGGCACAATACCCATGGCAACTCCAGGCATGTGAAAACGCAACTGTCAAGTGTTGAGCTAATTACTTCCTTTTGTTCATCAGCATGTTGAATGTGTGTTTAGAGGCACCGTGTGATTGATAATCGCATTGTTTACTTTTCCCCATTGTTTTTTCGCAACAGCTTTTTTATTATTTATATAACGGTGCCTTTGCCTGACAGCCATTGTTGGGAATTATAGTCTTTTTATGGGGGTTTAGTGTACCATAAATAAACAATTTCCTTTTGTCTTTCCTAGGTAAATTTGTAAACATGCATTTTGAATGCTATAAAGATGAATGGATGTTTGACTTCATAGCAAATTAGGAGTGTTTACTGATCAAGGAACAGCCATTGTATAATCTTCAAGTAATATTTCCAACACCAGCTGTTTTTTATCTGAAATAATCTTCTTTCAAAAATGATAGCGAGAGCAAACAGTGTATAGTATTCATTTAATTTTTTAAATAAGAAAAATAGTTTTATGTTTTTATATTTCTACAATTTACCATCTTGTCCACTTAATGTTGATACATTATTAAGATAACACAGGCATGTGACCCCTTTCCAGCAGCATTATTCAATGTTAAAGCTATGCTTTTTATAGTTGAAATTTAAGTCTCTTCTGCTGCTTGATAGTTTGTGAAATGCTTGCCAATTTATTTATTTATTTATTTTACTTTTTGTTTGTGAAAGTTCTGTGGTGATCTGTCTAAAATCAGATTTTGCAATAGTTTATATAATTATTATTATTATTATTTTCAGCAGCATTACTTTATACATCTAGATGGATGTATAGCAAGCTTTATTTTTTTACCCAAGATTTATTAATCATCTTTGAAGTTAACTGTTTTTATGATTTGCTTTCTTTCAGTAACATTAAGATACTAGAGTGATGTCCACAATGTTTCATATTTCTTTGGCCAGACTAGTGCTCTCAGTGCTCGCCCTGAAAGAGAGGAGTCCCCTTTTATCCACACCAAAGTGTTCTGTTCAAAGCCTCCGCAGTCTCCAGCTCTTTCAGCTGGCTGAAAGCACCAGCTCTCTTTTACATCTCTGTGTTTGCCCACGTACACACTCCCTTTCCCCTGCGTCCACCAAGAAGAAAACACATGACATTGTCCTTGACAGATGATATGACTATGTCCAGTGACAGTGACATTTTATTGACATTAACATTGCATTGAAAGATGCCATTCCAAAAAATGGAGAGGGGAAAAAAAGAGAGAGGAGGGAGGGGAAAAAAAGCTGCCATCTCTCAGCTCTCCCTTCGCAGTTCCTTTGCCCCCCCCCCCCCCCCCCCCACTTCCTTCTTCATCCTTTCCTCCTTCGTCTCTGGGAGTGCGGGTGCATGTCAAGCGATTGTTGAATTGAAATATTGATGTGGAGTATCAAAGCATGGCGTATCACTCCTGTGTTTCCAGAACTAACCGAAAGACGCTTTGATCATGGGCTCCTGTGATCTGACTTCTGAAGTTGTTAAGAGTACTGGAAAACAAAATGCAAACAAACTTCAAGTGCCCCTGGTTCTGATAAAAGTTTTTTTTTTTTTCTCCTTTGACAAGTAGAGATGTGTGCTTCTCTCTCTTCTTCTTCCCTCTCTCCCTCTCCCCCCATCTCTCTCTCCGTCTGCCCAGAACTTGCTTTTCCTTCTTTCCTAAATGCACATGGACAAGCTCTCAAGTTTGCATATTTCATTTTGTTGGGGGGGGGGGGGGGGGGGGGGGTCTTGAGATCTCTTCATACGTTCTTTCAGAGGCTTGCTCCTAATTTTTGTATTTGCATTTGCAGAGCATTATCAAATGATATCAGAGGTGATGCCTTGGCTGTAAAGGGTGTTTGGATTCCCACCTTCCCTTCAACTCTTCTCTGAAGTGTTGCATCACGGCATTCCACCTGTCTGTCACTGGTGACTGAGTTTTACTAGGTCGGAGGTATGTCACTGTGAAGCTTGTGTTTGTGCGCGTGCGTGCGTCAGCGAAAGTGAGATAGAGATCGAAACAGAGAGAGAGAGAAAGAGCGAGAGAGAGAGAGAGAGAATGTATGTGTGTATGTGACTTGTCAGTGTGTATGGGTAGTGGCATGTGATCCATGTCTCTTAATCTGCACCCTGGCACAGAGCATATTCCATAAACAGACACAATGGCAGAAAACCTATATGAGAGCACAGAGGGATGGCCAGGTGTCACCGCTGGGTTCAGTGCCTTTCCCCTCCACTCCAACATCTTCATGCAAACCACTGAAACAGACTGAAAAGAGTATTATGTGTGTTTTTTTGCTGCGACAAATCATTTCCAAATCGGAATTGTTGGTTATAGTCATCTACTTTCAAGTAAGCTAAAATATATATTCAAATCGTAACTATATCAGCAGGTAATTACAGTGCTTACTTACAGTGCTTACTTAATCCACATTTTTGCATTTTCGTTTGGCAAATTAACTTCACATTTTTTTTGTTTCCCATTACATAAAGGTCATCATGTACACTTGAGGAATATAGTCAACAATTATATCTTTTTATGAAAATTATTACTCATTCTATTCCTCAATCTATCCTCAATCCCCATTTTTGTCTTTGTTCAACTTCAAAGTCCCAGCACACTGTGTGCAAATAAGGTTAGAGGGGCATGCTGGGGGAGCTAAACAACAAGCCCAAATGACCCTACCAGCCTGCTGTTAAAAGGCCACCTCTGCCCTGTCTCTACGAGGGCAAATGGGTTTCACAGGGCACAGCTCCCGTCATAAGTGTCCTTTTAGTGAAGGACCAGACGCCCTGCGTCTTCCCCAAAGACTCATATCCAGTCCACCATGCCTCCGCTAAAAGTGCTTGGAGTCTCTCCGTCATTACGCTGCTTCTTCATCTGGCTTCTTGCTATTGATGAGGTGTGAAGTTGCAGGGTGCAGCATGCGTTTGCATGCTCTCTGTCCCGTCCAGTATGCCCCTGTGGTTACCCAGGGGGCGGGGGGAGCGGCAGGCCAGGGTCATTTAGCCAGCACAGTGCAGTAAAATGGGCTTTTTTGACATGGCCACCAGTAAAAGAGCCATGGCACGCTCTTTAGAGTGCAGATGGTCAAGACAGCTGGGACAATTTAGTGATCTGAGGCTGTTAAACTGCCCCCCCAGACATGATAAAAAAAACAGCTTGACAGCATGCATATTTCTGCATTGTTTTGGGTGGCTTTTATGAGAGCAGGGATCTGTAAATGGGAGGATTTGTCATCTGTTGGAGGAAGAGAGGCACAGTTTGCTCCAGCCTCTTTTGCAGAATGAAAATAAACCAAACCCTTTGATGAGTCTCAGACTGGGCCTATCCATCACAATGAGAATCCATCAAGTCGTTACACAGCCCCAGAATGTTACCGTCACTGTCACCAAAGATTAGGATTGAAACACTTTTCTTTATTGCTAAAATCATGCTATTGCTAAATACATTTTGTGCGACTCATATTTCAAATGAAATTCATTGCATAATTTCAAACCACAAAAAGAACTGGGCTGTTTTCCTGAAACTTAAAAGCCGATTTTGAGGACTAGTGTTGCTGCAGTGTCGGTAGAACATCTCATCGTCCCATTGCCATCATCCTGCCCAGGCTTCTCTCTCTCTATCTCTGTCTCTCCCTCTCTCTCTCTCTCTCTCTCTCTCTCTCTCTCTCTCTGCACTGGAAATTAGTTTTCCCTTGAAAACGGCGCGAGCTGTATCCAGGTCTATTTAAATGAGGTAACATGGGGAAGGTAAGCACAACCACATGAGCATTGTTTTCGCAGTTCAAAGTGAGGAGAGAGTACTTTGCACTTCAAAGCCACTCATCTGGGAGGCAGTCAGTGGAGTGGGGGTGGCGGGGACAGGAAATAGGAATCGGGGTAATTAACAACTTCTGCTCAGTAATAAACCTCACGGAAGGAGACACAGGGTGCTGCTCTTTGGAAGGCCACCGTATATAGTCTGAATGTCATTTTTTTTTACAGGATACCTCCAATGTGTTCTACTTATGTGCAAGATTTCATGTCTGTTTTATTTTTTTGTAATTTAAATTCCTAATTAGCCATTTGTGATAAATATTTGCTTTACATGGATTTTAACCAGAAAATATTTGTTGTGGAACAGAAACAGCAATGTGCTTCTTCTAGAGCCTCCTGGTGTAAGAAAACATGTGTTATGAGTACTCCTTGTGAAAACACATTTCATTTTTTAACATATTCACACAATTCTACTCTCTTTACTGAGACTTGCTTAATTTTATCCTAATTTTTTTTTAAAAACATTAACTTTTCTGCACATAACTAAACAAGACATCCACCTGGCAAACCTTCACTTTACAGTAACTTGGTGCTGAATGCCTTAGTAATAGAAAAGACTAGAATGCCAGAAAATATAGAGTCAGAAAGAGTCAGAGTCCGAAGCAGTTGAGGAGAGGAGATGGAGCAGAACTGTGTGCCACTTTGTGAAATCCCATCAGTCAAGGTTATTCTTGGGAGACAGTGCCCCCCCCCCCCCCCCCCCCTCTGTTCCTTCCCCATGGTGTCCATCCAGAACAAAATCGCCATGGCTTCTAATAAGTTTAACAGATACCTGTTTTGAACGTAATAATAGCGCAATGTGTCTGACAGTTTTGCCAGTGATGAATAAACGGTAGCGTAGTCTTTTTGACAACAAAAAATCTAACACGTCACATTTGTCATTTTTGCAAAAACCTGACAAGAATTGCATGGCATCCTTTCATGATATATGACATCGCCTATATTTATTTGTTTTACAGTTTCTTTGTTATATTATTTCACTAATTGTTTCCTTTATCTTTGTATATCATTTGTATTAGGCCTACCAACTCAAACTCAACAGGATGTTAATGCAAATAGATACGATAGAGCCAAGAAGACCTCAGAAACAAAACAAAAAAGCAGTTTCTAATGACAAACACTGCTGACTTTGTTTTAATATTAGACTAATTAAGTTACTTGCACAAACACCTTAATGTGCTGTAGCCCTGCCACATATATGTGAAGCTACGTATTGGCAGACAAAAGTTTATTGTAATGCGACGAAGTGAAGGCAGCGCTTGAATAAGAATCCCATGCGTGTGTGAATACAGAAAGCACAAAGCAGCGAGGATTTTCCCTGTATTAAGATGTTAAATGACTTTCTGACATCTGTAGGCTCTTTTTTAAATGTAGAATGGCTGGCCAATTGGACGGGCAGAGCTGGGTGAACTTAGGATGCCTTCTCGATCTGCATTTAATCCGTTTAAATGTGATAATGCCCTTAACTTGAACCCGTGAGTGTGAAAATGTCACGCAGTGTCGTTTATTTGACCTGTCACTTACCAGTGAGAAACCGGGCCGCTTTGATGGACTTTTATTCGGTTTGTTTAGAGGATGAAGAGAAGCCTACTAAATAAGTTAAAATGAGGTTTGTCCGGACCAAACATCCCTGAAGCAAAAAGCCCAAAAGTTACAACGTAGCCAAGGTTACACCTGCAAGTGATCATCTCATAGTAGCCCAGAGTCGGCTTTTTATCCGAGATCGTCCATCGCAGTGGGGATTTTGAAATAATTTTCACATAAATAGTCTGGGAGCGTATTATAGACCTAATAAAGATAACAATAATAATAATAATAATAATAATATTAAGCATCATATTAGTAATAGCCTAATGATAGGTCCAGTTCTAATTTGCACTAATTAGCCTATGTATCTGTAAAAATGTTATTGAGTTTCCCTCACTTGTGACTTTGTGTTTTGTAACAATTGTGTAAAGGGAGGAGATGTTTCACGGATGAGCGTTTGGTTAAATTTCATTTGGATGAAATGAAGGCTGGCTTTAGTGTATGACACACACACCCTCACCTAATCTGCGTTACGTCCCCCCCTCCTTGATATTACCCCCTCCGTGTCAGCCCCTCTATTCACTGACTCTCCTGGTACATATTTAAGAGACCCCGTTGAGAGGATCTTTTCTCTATAAAGAGAAGATGCAATCCGACCGCCTTTGAAATGATCCCAAGGATTTATTGCAATCAGCTCTTCTTCGCACTTCAAAAGGGAGGCACAGTGTTTGAAAGGCAGCGGTCGTGAAAAAGGACTCCAAAGAGCGGCAGCAAGTGCTGCAGTACAGACTAGTTGGGGAACTTTTTGCCACAGAGTTGAGAGAAGCGCGGACGTTTGGGAGCGTGTAGCGTGTAGCTTGTCGCTGGATTACTGCTTTTACACGAGGACTTGGAAGGACTTGTCGAGCTGTTGGACTTGTATGATTTTACTCTTTTAGGTGATTGCATACCTGGTGTTTTTTTCGCACTTGTCTCCGCTGCGTTGGCTGCAGGTGCGGACTCCGGACGCCTGGACTGATGGCTGCGCTGACATTATCCAGAACGGACAATTTTCTCCATACATTTTTACAGGTTAGATAATGCATGTTTCAAACTTGTGACAGTCTTGTGTTCGTCTGTACTAATGCAAGATTATTTCACTGCGTAGGCTATTGTCTGAACAACTAAAGAAACCTAATATTAACATTTAAGTTAGGCTAGCTTAGTAACAATAGATCATTTGGCCCTTACACCATGAAGAGTCTCGGGGCAGAATCTCAGAGTTAGGTCATGCATTAGAAAAAATATGTTTTAAAATATGTTTTAAATATCTGTAAATCTAACATGACATTTCATTTGATCACATGTAACCTCAGCATATTAGCTGTTCCTGGTATTATTATGTTCGCTAATGTGGAGTTACTGACATTTAAAATTCAAAAGTTAAAATGACCAAGTTTATGTTAATAATCTGTCATTTTACATTTGTTTATTTTTTGTGTGTTTAAGTTGTGTTTTTACTGCTCAGATGAATAACTGCTTCTTTGACACCTGTCCACTCCAGGACCGCACTCCCAGCTCGTCTCCAGAGAGTGGCCCCAACCCGCTCTCCTTCCTGGCCACCACGTGCAGCCAGGCGTGGCAGGTGGGGGGCAGCGTGGGCTCCGAGGGGCCCCAGTTCCCTTATGAGGGCACGGTGAGCTCCGCTTCCGGCATGTTCCAGCTCTGGAGCAATGACGTGGCCCCAAACTCGAGCCTCGCGGCCCACCAGATGGCCTTCACCGTGCCCAAGGTTCAGTTTGCGGGCCACATGCAGACGGGCCTGCCCCACCCCGCCCACCACCACCACCATCACCACCACCACCACCACCACGAGCTGCCCCTCACCCCGCCAGCCGAGCCCCCGGCCGCCTACTCCTTCGAGCTCTCCCCGGTCAAGGTGCTCTCCTCCCAGGCCCAGGGCAACGGGCCCTACTACCCCCAGCACAACGCCGTGGGCCAGAACTTCTCCAGCTTCCTGCAGAACACATCCGCGCGGCCCCACCTGGCCGCCAGTGGCCACGTGGAGGAGGGCCAGCAGTGGTGGAGCCTCCCCCAGACCAACGGCTCGGCGGCCAACCACCCCTTCTCCTCCCTGGGCCGGCAGCTGGTGCTGGGCCACCAGCCGCAGATCGCCGCCCTGCTCCAGGGCACCTCCAAGGGCCTGCTGAGCTCCACGCGCCGCTGCCGCCGCTGCAAGTGCCCCAACTGCCAGGCGTCAGGGGGTGGCAGTGCGGGGTTGGAGTTCGGCAAAAAGAGACTGCACATCTGCCACATCCCCGAGTGCGGCAAGGTGTACAAGAAGACGTCGCACCTGAAGGCGCACTTGCGCTGGCATGCCGGCGAGCGGCCCTTCATCTGCAACTGGCTCTTCTGCGGCAAGAGCTTCACGCGCTCGGACGAGCTGCAGCGCCACCTGCGCACGCACACGGGCGAGAAGCGCTTCGGCTGCCAGCAGTGCGGCAAGCGCTTCATGCGCAGCGACCACCTCTCCAAGCACGTCAAGACCCACCAGGGACGCAAGGGCCGCGGAGGGCCCCCAGCCCAGCAGCAGCAGCACCCACACCACCACCACCACCCTGGGCCAGACACCCTCCTCAGCATCAAGAGGGAGTGAGAAGAGGGAAGAGGCTGGGGGACAGAGACTGAGCCAGAGGGGAGAGACAGAGGGGGACCAAAAGAAGGAAGGAGAGGGAGAGAGAGACTCTGAGGAGCGAGACACTTTGAGCTATGGACGCACATGTTCCTGACATACATACAAAGTGAACACTGGTGCACTCGACAACGCTCAGACTGTGTGTGCGCGCTCTCTCACTAGTGAGACACAGTTCGGGCAAAGCTGCTAAGCCATATTTGCTACAAAACAGACTCTAATATTAGCCTACTTTTGATACCACTGGAAGAAAAAGTTGGGAGGACATTTGTCTGAAAGGTAACAAAGAGCTGCTGGACTGCACGATTTGCCAGTGCAACGCACTACGTGATATAAATACACTGTGTGGAGACACTGGACAAGACACAAACTGACCATGGACAAGGGTCCTGCATTCTACTGTAAACCACTGCCAGCTCAAACCTGTCAACTGCAACTCTAATCGGCCGTAATGTACATATATCCAACATGACTAATTAACTTCTAGGTGGCTTGTATCTATTGGGTTTCCCATGTAATGTCAATGCAATAACTTTGAGCCAGTTCAATGTATGTTATATACTAAGTGGAAGAGGTTCAGGTAGCATTCATTTGAAAGCACAAGTAAAAATAATTTATAATCTTTAGTTGCGGTGATTACATATGTTTCTGAAGAAAATGTTGCCTTAATTAAATATGGCTCATTTTGTAGGTGTCCACATATATATTTTTTGTCATCAGTGATATATTTAACATTTTAATTTCACATTGACATTAAGTTTGAATTTAATAAACACATCTGAAATCCTTAATTTGTCTCTGTTACCCACGTTGACATGATAAAAGGGATTGTCAAATCAAATTAAATTAAATTTGAATACCATTTTAAAAGTGTTCCATTCAGAAAAGAAAGCCTTAGTTTTCATCTGTTATATGACTGTTTGGTGTTCTGCAAGGCACTGATGCTCTGTGAGTTCCATTCCTTTATGATGACCTTACGCTTGAGATCTGGACTCTATAGGAACTGGTGTAAATACTGTACATAGATCCCACAGTTCTATGAAGAAAGCATGTGACATTAATAAATGACTGGATCAAACAAGTGCCACCTCCTTTTGTTCTCTTTATTTTTTATCACTTCACAGGGATGGATCCTTTATTTTTGTTTGCGGCACAGAACAATGCCTCAGGGACTTCCTGAGAACCTCATTATATTTAAGATGGAAGTATAAGCAAATGGGCGAGCAGTGAAGTCTACATTGTCAGAGCGCTTGACTTCCAACGCCTCTTCTGACGGCCATTGAAATGGTAATGAGCCGAACAATGGGGATGCTAATTTGAAATGGTCATTGTTTCCTCGGTGTTGGGCCAACACTTTGAGGAGGACAAATGACAGAGAATCCCTCTGACATTTTACACCTTGGTGCGAGTCCTGCAGAGCACCGCTGGACGGAAAAGAGGGGGAGAGGGGGACCCCGGGCCTGACCCTCCGCAATCAAGTTCACAGCCGCCAGAGTCCTGCTCCCGGCCGTCCTTCACAGCATGGACATCACAGAGTCAACAGAGGGGTGCTGGACGGCCCTCCAGAGGTGCTCTCAGTAAACTGAACCCCCTCTGGCACGACCCCCTTTGCTGGTGACAGTGGGCCCTTTGATTCTGCCTCCCCCACCCCACACCGTGAAAGCTAATACCTTGATCCCCCCCAGCTCCAGTTCTGCTGCCCAGCCCCCGTTTATCACAGGCATGTTAGCAGCAGCGCCAGCTCCTCTCCCGTCCGCCGGGGCCCAACGGCCCCCTCGGCTCAGGCTGCACCCTGGGACAGAGCGCAGATCACCAGCCAGATGCCCGCTAACGCTGGGGTGGCCCCTCTTCTTCCTGCAGCTTACAACTCAACTCTACTAGATAGATAGATAGATGGATAGAAAGATAGATAGATAGATAGATAGATAGATAGATAGATAGATACTGTATTGATCCCCAAGGGGAAATTCAGGATACTTCTAGACATAAGGGAAAAAATATTCAAATTGGAAAAGTGCATTTTTTCCCTCTTTCAGAAAAATAGCAAAAACAATCCAACTTTTGTTTTATTTAATGATAAACCTCATCATACTGATGTTATCATTTCATACAGAGGACACTTAGACAATATGAAGGTTGTATTTCAAAAAGACACTTTTTTATTTGATATAGTACAACAATGAATTTCTGTCAGATAGACATATTCATATTTTTTCCTACTTTATATCCATTTCATTTTGTATATCTGTAGGGGTACTTTTCAATACAACATGCACAACTGCCAGACTCTAAACCCAGATTAGGGCATTTGACCAGCTCTTTGCTCCTCAGCAGAGAACTGGTAGAATATGTAAAACATGAGTGGATTGACAAGCAATCAATCAAGCCATTCCTGGATTTTTGTGTAACAGTTTCTTGAAGACATGCCTATAATTATCTGGCCACCTTTGGTAAAGCTTTATTGTTAAAAACAAATTCAGATCAAACAGACAAGATGCAAGAGCTCCTTTGAAGAGCTGTACTGTTTCCCAGCAGAGCCCTTTGGCGTCCTCTCCTGGATCAGTGGGGTAATTAATCTAGTCTAAGGCCCAGGCATCGGAGCTCTGGCCACTTGTGCTTCATGTCTTACAACTCAGCTAGAAATCAATACTACAACTGGTCTGGGATGTCTGGTGGCTAAATGGGTATCAGTGCCAGTAACTTGCAGTGTAGCCTTACCCACTGCCCATTTTGTTAGAATGACTTGATTAGAAGGACACCAAACATTAACACAAATTGAAAATTTGAACAAAATCCAAAATGGCAAAAACAAAACTAGCCTTTTTTTCTTTTGTTTTTACAAAAGGACACGAAATGAATACCAGCAATATTAATGGATCATTCCAATTTGCCAAAAGATCTGACAGTAACAATGCACTGACAGAAGTATCAAAATATTAGTATAGAAACTGCTTCAAATTGGGACATTTTATTTTCTCTCTACTTCAACCTAAAAGGGTCTGGCACCAGCTTATTTGGCACTTTGTCTAATGATGTTGGGGGGAGTTGTCCTGAAATGAAAAGATATGTTCAAACCACCCTTCTTTGCTGCTTTTGAAATGAAGGGGTCCCTGGAGACGTGTTTGAAATTTGGATAAGCCTGTGTAGTCTGACTCCGCCTGCGTACAGCTCTCAGCTTTGTCTTGGGTCTGGTTAAACCAGGCTACACCCCTCTATCTAACGAGCAGAAACCTGTGAGAGTGTGTGTGTGTGTGTGTGTGTGAGAGAGAGAGAGAGAGAGAGAGAGAATGAAAGAGTGAAGGTAGGAGCATGGGAGGCACACATCCAGCATTCCTTTCTAGTTCATGGAATCGAGCCTCTCCTGGCGTCCGCCACTGCGCTGACCGGGCTCAGGGGAGATCGCCATGTCCACCCCCAGCACACAGAGAGGACTCGTCTTCCTCCCTCCCCTCTCGCTTTCCGCCTCCACTCTCCTCTGTCATGTCCTGTCCAGTAAGGGCCAATGCGATGGTCCCATGAGACTCTCTCACCTGTGCGTCAGCGTCGGCCAACTGCTCCCCCGGCAGTCAGGAGCTGGTCTCAGACAAGCAGAGCCCCAGAGCAGAATCCACCCCCACACCCCACCCCCACCCCCCACCCCAGCCGTAGGGGCCACATGTGAGCTCGCTTTGTCCCAAACAATCAAGCCTCAGTCCATCTTCATATGTACAATTTCATTGTGTCGACTGTCCATTTCTTCCTCAAATATCAGAAAGAACAGGAGCATTGAGTAAGGTGGGGAGCTGTGCTCTGCTCGCGCAGCAGACGTCCTGGAGGTGGGCAGGAGCTGGAGTGGGCCGTCTGTAGCAACAGGCAGCGGCAGGGGGAGGGGAAACACTTTAAGGTCCAGCGGAACCGAAAGGCCCACTGCAAGCTCCGTTCCACAGACGTGTGTCCACTTGTGGCCATGAAGAAGAAAATAAACTGCACGTCCACAACAAAGAAAGCCGTCGGTCGCGGGATCTCCATGTTTGTTCACATCCACACATATAGGCACCCACACACACGGACAAGCATAGTTCACAGCTCAGCATAGTTCACAGCTCAGCATAGTACACAGCTCAGTCACTTTCATTCAAACATATTGAAGTATTTTTTTTTTTTCCTTCAACTCCAGTGACCTCCCAAAAAAGGAATGGTTATTTATTCTCTGGAACAAATTACATTGTCCTCAAAAACGACAAAAGAACAGGCAAAAATTAGGCAAAAATAGTCCCTTGGTCATTCCAATGAGAACGTCAGTGATTAAAAAGACAGAGCCACAAGAAAAGGAAAGATAAATAATAAAGACATGATGATGATGAAGACAACAGCGGTGATGACGAAGATGGCGATGACGGTGGTGCTGATGAAGAGGATGGTGGTGTGGCTCTTCAGAGGTCATCTTCGTCCAGCTGGGCCAGATTGCTGGAGCGCCGGGGGAGGGAGGAGCCAGGCACCTGACCACCGTCTCCCATCATGCCTCTGTGGTAGCTGTCCCCTCCCCTCTGTCAGAGGAGAGAGAAGAGAGAAGAGGAACGTCACTCACCACACACACACACACACACACACACACACACACACACTCACACACACACACACACTCACACACACACACACACACACACACACACACACACACACACACACACACACACACACACACTACATTGACAAACACCAGGGTTGCCATAATCTGTCTCACAAAAGATTACTTCCAATCAACCACAATCTAATTTATCTTGTTGTTGTTTGCACTGGTATTGTTTAGCAGGCATAAGCTGCATTAGGGTGTCTACCTACTCAAATACTCTCTAAGTAAGCATTTGAAGGTCAAAGGAAATTTGGTCATAATGCATATTATGAAACAAGTTAGACACCAAATACTAGAGCTTCTACTGAGTTATTCAGTTTCAAGTTATAATTTATGACTACTTTTAAAGCATAATCCTCCCCCCACTGACAGAGAAAATGTCTCAAATAGTAACTGCTGTAGGCAACCTTGTGTCACGCACATCAGAGAAAAATATCACTAATTATGGAGTCTGCAATTGGCCTGTCAATAAAGAAAATTATAACCTGACAACAGTCAGAGGTGAAAAATAACAACCACAGTGGCAGTCCAGGTCTGCTGTTTACAGTGTCACTTCATGTGCTGCCCTGTGTGTTGTCCAGGTTTTACAGGACGTGTGGTGTGTCTGAATCACTAAATGGCTGTTGACAGTGTCTCAGGTGGACATACAATTACAGGGGAGGTATCAGTGTCACTGTTACAGAAAATATTTACTAATGCATCACAGAGTGAGAGAGTCACTTTACAGAGAGTCACTTTACAGTTCCAATAAAAAGTATTCACCTCCTTTGGATATTTCCCCTTTTACTGCTTTTATAAATGGAATCTTAATCAATTTAATTTGGCCTTTTTTTACAATCATTTATAAAAATCCCCTCTTTAAAGTCAAAGTGAAAACAAATTTCTACAAAGTGACTGACCTAAATCAACAGCAGTCCAGCCAGTTGGTGCTAGTAGTATCACAATTAGTGAAATGGAGATAGGTAAGCCTAACTGAGAACTATCCATGCAGACTCCCTGCTTTAATTGCTGCAAAAGGTGCATCTACTATATTTATGCAATAGCTTATTTTGCATTATTTATTTTTAATTACTTAACATTACTTTGTAGAAATCTGCTATCACTTTGACATTAAAGCAGGGGTCTCAAACTCAAATGAGCTGGGGGCCAATTCTGCCAACGTCATCTGATTGGAGGGCCGGCTATTTCTGAAAATGCAATGTTCTTTTTTTCAAATACCACACAAAACTGCAAACAGAAAGTGCAAGTGTTTTTATCTAGTTTTAGACACCTGTGCTAGCAACCTTAGCTTATAAATAAAATAATGATAAAATAAATATTAATACAAATGATAAAATAAATGAAAAACATAAAAACAGGTATGTGTGTGTGTTTCACACCAAATAAAAATATTTCCTCTCATAACTTTTTTAAACCTGGCAAACTAGGCATCAGGGTTAAGAAAGCCATTGCCAACACCATTGGATTTTTATATCAAAATGTCAAAAGGCCATGGCTTGAAAGTGGTCAGAGATAAAGTCCTACTGTAAATGTAAAAATCTTTGAGTAAAACAAAAGTTTATGAAGGGGGTACATTTACCCATGTAATTTGTCACTGGATGGCAAGCACCTCAAATTATGCACCTTTCAGTAAATACTGGATGAACATATTTAAGCAGGTTTACTTTCCTTTTTTCATATTACCCACATAACAAATTAACAGGAAAACACCTAAGATGTTGTGGTTTAGTAATAGATTACTACAATAAAGTATTCTGGTCAAACAGTTCCTATCGCGGGTAATCTGCAGTACCCAGAAGTTTGCATCATATTGCGGGTGACTTTGTAGTTCTTTAGAGCCCTATTTCTACTAGGCCTATTTCTGACTATCACTGTCATAGACGATCGATCATAATCTCCAAAAGGATATTCTCCTTCAGAATTAGAATAGGTGAATAACATAGCTTACCTAAGACTTAATCACACGTGAACGTTTTTCAACATTTGGTGTAGGCCTATTTCTGCTTCAATTTCTGCAACACTATGGCCTGCATCGCTTCCGCGTCATTACATATGCACGTCTTTGTGTTTCTCGCGTGTAATACAAGTATTTCCTGAAAACTTTGCGCAGCGATTTTGGGTTTGAATCAAGCTCTGGATGTCTTGCACAAAGTGGAGCAGAGTAGGCCTACAAATGAGATGTCACCGTACCTGGATCTATCGTCTATTTTAATCAGTATCGTTGTTTGTCGCAATTAATAGCCTCAAGGGCCGGATTACATTATTATTTTGTCATACGTCGCGGGCCGGAATTGGGCAGGACGCGGGCCGGATTTGGCCCGCGGGCCGGGTGTTTGAGACCCCTGCATTAAAGAGTCCGATTTTTGCAAATTATTGTTAAAAAAAGGCCAAATCAAATTGATCAAGATTTCATAAAAAGCAGTAAAAGGGGAAGTCCAAGGGGTGTGAATACTTTTTATAGGCACTACATTATGCAGGGAAGAAACAAGTAGAAATATCTATCTACCTATTTATCCATATATCTATCTATTTATCCATCTATCTATCTATCTATCTATCTATCTATCTATCTATCTATCTATCTATCTATCTATCTGTGTCATGTTTTCAGTATTCTGTATCATCTCCATTCAGAACTTATTTAAACTGTATGAACAAATAAATAAAGATCTGAACACAAGGAGACAATCACCTGCCTATGTCTGCCTTTCCACAGAAATCTACCTCAAAGGGACATTTTAGACACAGAGGTGCTGAAAGAAAATATGTTTCTCCTAAATACAACCCAAACAGTCAACATACCACCATATTATAGTTTTTCTCAGTCTTTTGGACATAGCTTTGAACAGACAGCAAATGCTTTAGTTTATCCATGCAACTGCTTGTGTGCAAAGGTCTGCAGTTGTTTTACATTTTTAATTGCTAATGTCATGTTGGTCAAAATGCACTATACTGGTTCCATGCTGAATAGTCCTACCTTATAAAACAAATAGGCCCTATTTCATCACTTGAGTCATTACATGCAAAAGTGTTGAATTAGCGGTCATAACTAGTTGTCAATCTGGCGAGCATATTTATGTGAATGTAAATATACGGGCTGACAGGAACGTAAATAAATCTGGCACAGCTCTGCCGGTGTTTCCGGTAAATTGGTCATTTTTCCTTTGCACAATGACGTAAAATGCTGTTTTTTATACTGTGACACTATCTGTCAATAAATGACAGTGTGAACAGTACAGTGAAATCTGTGAAATCTGTCCTGCCTCTTGCAATCAATGCCTCCTATACAATAATGTGTAACTGTGTAGTTTTAAAATAACTATGCCACACATCCTTGTGCTTAGAGTAAACTGTTACTGACAACATGACAAAGCAGTTTGACTGTCTTGTTCATGAACAATGGCGTAAGGACTTGTCATTCTGATTGCACTGACAGGTTCATTGCTTTTGAGCAAGGTACCGTACTTGTTTTTGCAGGTAATCCACCCTGTGGTGCAGTTTGCTCTGATTGTTTTGAGAAATGCACCAACTGTTGTGCAAATGTGATGATGACGATTCGTGGAATGCCTAAAAGCGACTAAGATAAACTGTAACAAATAGCATGTCATAAGATTCTAAGAATGAAGAGTTACATGAGCAAAATATTTTAAAAAGACTAATTGCTCTTTGCATTGTCTGGGAACTGATTATTTGCTTGCATGTTCCATCGGTATATTGAAAATATTAAGTGTGAGGATTATAACTTGCTCACTTTTGTTAAAATACAACTTCTAAATGGACAGACCTATTAGAACAGGGGTGTCAAACATAAGGCCCGGGGGCCAGATCAGGCCCTCCAGCAGGATTCATGAAAAAGATATTCACTTCCAGTTGCGTAATAAGCAATATCTCTATGATATGATAAATTAATTAAACCATCCTCAAGAAGGAAGTAGCTAAAAAAACTGACATGGAAGTAGGGTATTTTAAGAGGAAAAGAGCAGTATATGACAGCAGTACATGACTTGTACTAGTTTGCTCATAAGTGGGTATAGTAAAGAAGTACAGTATACAGTATCATCTATCAACACTCCTATACCCATATAAACAGTAATTCTGAGGCACTCAAAAGGAATATAAATTAAAAAGCCTTTATTTTAAATTTGGCTATCCATTAAAAAACATGCCTGGCAGTCCGTAGGCTGCATGCTCTATGTCTGCATCATGAGAGCCTCAGAATTACTGTTTATGTTGGAAACATTTTGGATCTCCAAGCTGAAGAGCACCAGAGGAATACACATCTCAACACCCAAGCAGCACTCCTAGTAACTAGTTTGTGGTACTCCTATACCCATGCAGAAGAAGGATAATGACCACGACAATGACGGCCCCCGTGAGGTCTCATTCCAACAAGTCCGGCCCACTGCTTGATATGAGTTTGACACCCCTGTATTAGAAGCATTAAGTGAGGCAAGCACCAGGCTGGATTTCTTCACCATCGCCGCGTCAAAGACACGTAACAGGAGTCAAGCGTGTGTATGGTGGCACAACAGCCATCTGTCTGCGTCCCACAGGCCTCTCCTCCAGGCAAACAGGCTCGCTTGTTGTCTTTGTTTACTAATCAAAGTCCTGACAACATGCACACCCCTCTGGGCATGAAGGGGGGGGGGGGGGGGGGCGAGCTGAGAAAAATCAGGCCTTTGATAGGCATCTGCCTCTTCCTGTTCTGGGCCTGTCGCTTTCCTGTATGCGATGTGGCGAAGTCACCCATGCTGGGTAAATAAGATAGAAGAAGCTGGGGGCCCACGGCACCGATTGTTTACCCGTCATCAGCGGCGTCTCAGCACAAGGGCAGGGTGCTGATGGACTGGGACAGGCTTAATGACACTGATCAGGACCTCGCACAGAAGGCCATTAGAGCCAGCAGAGACAAGCCCTCGCTACGGTGAAGGAAGTGCGTGTGTGTGTGTGTGTGTGTGTGTGTGTGTGTGTGTGTGAGAGAGAGAGAGAGAGAGAGAGAGTGAGAAATGGATAGGGGAAAGGAATAGAGAAAGAGAGGGAAAGAAAGTCAGAGAGAAACTGAGCAGGTGTGTGCTATTAAAGTTAAAGGTGCAAACCCAAAGAGTGCTTTATAATCTCTGTTTCATCTGACTGGCTGCTCATTCATTTTCCTGTCTGCCGTTTCCTCTGTTTGTAATGGAAAATACTGAAACACACATCTGAGAGTGTTTACTTCACACAAGGCTGCTCCTTCTCATCTCCCACTGAGCTCCCTTAATGACTTTTCTGTGCAATTTTGTTTCTGGCCACAAGGAGGTGATAGAGGTCTTATTTTGGATCTCTTCAGTAGATATGAGCTTTTAAAGTGCTTTTCAATATTATCTTTCCACAAAACTGTATACAATGCTTGTGTTCACTGATATTACACGTTTTTCAACCGCAGGGTAACAGCACATTTTTCTGAAAATAATGTTTGAAAATAAAAAATTGAATTATAAACTAAAGTTTCTAGCAAAATAATTAGCTCCTAACAAAGAACAGATTAGGAAAGATAAATATATATATATATATATATATATATATATATATATATATATATATATATACATAGATAGATAGATGGATAGATAGGGTTGATGGAAAGAAATTGAGAAAGTGTGTGTGTGTGTGTGTGTGTGTGTGTGTAAAGGTATGTAACATGAGACTAGGGGCTGTACCTGTGTGCTGCTGGAGGAGGCTGGGCCCAGGCCGTTGGACACTCCAGGGTGGTGCAGGGCGGAGTGGGGGGCGCTGGGGGTCTGCTCACCAAAGGCCAGCTGGACATGGGCTGGGGAGACGGTCTGGCTCAAACTGCTGTCCGCACAGCACGGCTGCACACACACACACACACACACACACACACACACACATATACACACACACACGCGCACGCGCACGCGCACGCGCACGCACACGCACACGCACACGCACACGCACACACACACACATATACACACGCACACGCACGCACGCACATGCACACGCAAACGCACACGCGCACACACACACACACACACACACACACACATTACACCATATATTACACACAACCTTGACACAACCAATACTGCAGGTCACCAGGCAAATGCAATGATACTTGTATCAGTGATAAAATCATCCATCCTTACAACAGATATTTTTTAACATATAAACATCATCTCAGACACACACACACACACATACCCACACACGTATGGCAACAAACACAGCCACCTACAAGCACATAAAAGCACACACTCATGGATGTGTGTTCAGACTCTGCTGTGTCTGGTCATCTAGAGGCCCCGTGGTGTGTGGTCTAGCTGTGGTGGGCACTGAGGTTGAGACGTGATCCTCCCAGCGTCAGCGCCATTCCAGTACAGCTGGACAGACTGGCCTGACAGAAACCACTTGTTTGTGGTCAAATATTATCTGACTGTGTGTGTGTGTGGGGGTGTGTGTGTGTATTTGGGGGGAGGCGAGCATGTGTATGTGTGGGTGTGGACTTTCATAGCAGGTCAGGTCAGGTCAGTGTGTGTGTCTGAGAGTGTCTATATTTTGACCCACTAACTCCCTGAGAGAGGATTCTGATATTCTTATCAGTGGCTGTGCTTCCTGGAATGTGCTGCTCAACATGGCTGGTGCAACAGCTAAGCTGAAGAATATGAGCAGATTCACAGAAATGTGTGTGCTCGTGCGTGTGTGGCACGCCATGTCAGTTCTCATGCATCACGCATGGTCGTGCGTGTGTGTGTGGCATGCCATGTCAGTTCTCATGCATCACGCATGCTCGTGCGTGTGTGTGTGCAGTCTTGTGCTCATCCAGCTCATATTCTCACCTGCTCATTCACTCACTCACCCTCTCTCTCCATCCCTCTCTCTCTATCTCTCTTCCTGTCTCTTTCCATCACTCACTCATTCATTTACTTACTTCAGTCATCTTTCATCCACTCTTCCCTCACTAACACACACACACACACACACACACACACACACACACACACACACACACACACACACCCTCTCCCTTGTCTCACCTCTGGCTGTAGCTGGGTGTCTGCGGGGCCCTGGCTGGGCAGGTAGAGGGAGGGCAGTGAGGCGTTGTGGGAGCGCAGGCAGGGCAGCCGGTGCCGGTCGATGGAGGCCGAGGAGTGGGGCCGGAGGCCGGCCGCCGCTGACAGGGGGGGCCTCATGCTGCGGCCCAGACTGTTGGACTTGCTTTCCCGCCGCTGGTACTCGATGGGAGACTGGAGTGCTGCACACACACACACACACACACACGTCACACGGCTGCCTCCAGGAGGGGGATACACGAGCATGGTGTGTGAGTGTGTGTGAGTGTGTGAGTGTGTGTGTGTGTGTGTATGTGTGTGTGTGTGTATTTCCTAATGCTACAGAGTCATATGGGCAAAATGAAAATCAAATGATATTTGATGTTGGATGATACTGTATCAGCTCCAGACATAGAATGCTTTTTGTACGATAAAATGCATAATTGTAAGTCATTACACCTTGAAACATTTCATCCATAAATTACTATCTTTTGTCAACAAATTCTGTGAGTACAGTCTGCTGACAAAGAATTTGGCTGAAAAGGTATAATTTATTCTACGCTCTTAATTCACTCTAAGGCTTTTCATTTCACTTCTCATTTCAAGAGAAAGAAACCATTCAGGTAACATAATACATAACAATATTTGCCAGAGCTATTGTACAATTACATATTTGAGGCATAAAATACCTGATGAGCTCCACAGACTACTCATTTAGCTTCATGTTGCCAAAATAGCGCCAAAATGAAAGGGGACTTGTCTGGCTCATTTTGTGACAGAAATTATTTTGTCCATGAGAGCAAAGGTTGCTCACGCTTCTTTTAAATTACAAGTAATTTCATCAACAAAATACAGCTCAACTTAATAAGGAGTAAACTATTTTTGCAAAACCATAAATCGCTTAAAACAAGTATTTGAATAAATCCCCAAAAAAGTATCTGTAAAATGCACCAAAAGTGTATTGTGTTGTTTATTCAGATGGTCTGCAAATAACAGTACAGAAGCATTTCCAAACAAAGAAAAATAAACTACTACTGAAACAACTGTTATCTTTGGCCTGATGGTGCGATACTGGCATGCCTTTGCAAACCCACCCACCAGAGTTTTTTTCTGTGCACCTCCTATGCACTAATACCACTATGCACCTCCTATGTATGCACTAATACCACTATGCACCTCCTATGCACTACTACCACTATGCACCTCCTATGCACTAATACCCCTATGCACCTCCTATGCACTAATACCCCTATGCACCTCCTATGCACTAATCTCATCTCAGCTGCTGGCCTCAACTGATCCCCAGTCAGCTATCTGCCACACTGGAGGGGGCTAATGCACAGGAACGCTGATCTCTCTCTCTCCCTTGGTCTGTGCTGAGGTCTGCCCCCATTTTGCTGGTCTTGTGAAACTGGACACCCCGACTCTGGCCACTCGTAAAAGCCCGGCAGGGCCGTTTGATGTGTTCCCTGCACCTGGTGCCGCGTTAGACACACTTCAGCAGATGTCACATGACCTGCGCCCCAAGGTCACGCATGAAAGGGGGCAAGAGAGGCCAGTTTGCTGGAGTATGGAGAGGACGAATAACTGTGTGTGTGTGTGTGTGTGTGTGTGTGTGTGTGTGTGTGTGTGTGTGTGTGTGTGTGTGTGTCTATGAATTCCTGTGTATCTGAGTGTGTCTATGAATTCCTGTGTATCTGAGTGTGTCTGTGTCTTTTTGTCTGTGTCTGTGTTATGTATACTGTACCTACAGATGAGAGGGAGTGTGTCTGTATGTGTGTGCATTAAAAAGTGAAAATACTGTGTGAATATATATATATATATATATATAGTACATGTGTATATGAACATCAGTAGCACACTCATCCTTGGTGATGAAGTGAGCTGTGAGCCATATTTGTGGGCAGGCAGGACGGGAGTTCTCACCGTTGAGGAAGTTGCGCTGCGACTCCAGGATCTGGCCCACGTCGGCCGTCCAGGCCTGGCTGGTGTCTGGACAGGACGACTGCAGCACGAAGCGCACCGTGTTCCCATCAGCCCCGCGGGACGTCAGCGCAAAGCGGCAGGGGTCACCCTCCACACATGCCTCCACGCCCAAACAGCTTATCTGTAAACAACAAGCAACAATAACAAGTAAACACACCACAAGCAATTAATACACTTGACAACACAGATAGCCAGCAACATCAAGTTGTTATGTAACGCAAGTCTATGACGACAAATATTATCCATTTACTTATATTTAACTGAACATGACTCATTAATGCATCCCTCCTGAAAATAATACAGCTCAGCATTAGCTGAGTTCACTGTTTGGCACTTGATCTTTAATGCAGGTTAATGCTGGCAATGCCACTACGGGTCTCTCTTTGGGCAAAAACCAGCAGAGATGACACACCATATGCTGACTGGAGCTGGGCTTTGATCACTTCAGTCTGCACAGTCCAGCAGGGTCAAAGCATCAGACACATCAGTGCCAGTCTATCTGCTCTCCAACTCAAGCCATTGCAGAGTAAAACCCTATTCACTCCGAAAATCAGTTCATTGTCTGGTAATCTCAGTATTAATTAAACTCACACTGATGAGATCATTTGGCAAATATGCGTTTGTTTTGAATGATAAAATATGGAAAATTCCCTCCTAGCCCACTCAGAAGATTATATATATTTCCTGCATGCTGCCAATATGCTAATCATCTACTTACTGTTATTGAAGCACAGACAAAAAGTGTGCAGGTATCAAATATTGCTAATGTGGATGCTATGGATGCTTTCACTGGACCCCAAGCAGATCTGCTGCTGACATGTTTGATTTCGCATCTCTAAAGATGATGAGTGACTGGGACCACCTTCTATATGGCATATGCTCCAGTGTTTTGTCCTGGAAAGCACTGAGTCAAATGAATCGGCCAGACAGCAGGAGACAAATCATTCTAACCACAGGAAATCCACTTATTTCACACAGATCTGTTTCCACTTCACTTTGCTCCCTTGCGTACCTTAAATTCTATTTTTTTTTTTTTTTTGCTGTGCTTTTGGCATCTAGCTAATCACCTTCTACGCACACAATGCATTTTATGGCAGTGGAATTGACATTCTTACTTGTTTTTTTATCATATTATGTATTCCTATGTAACTGTGTTGTGCCGGTACTTTGAGTTTTAGATCTCTATGACTGCGTTTACATGCACTTTAGTATCCTGGTTACTGTATGTATTTGTGGTCCCGGGATTTTGAAGTATCCCGGTTTTGTATTTGTGCATGTAAACATTATATCCCGATTTCAGAACCCTGCATAAGCCCCTATCCCGGTTTTGAGTATCCTGGTTATGCTAGGAGGAGTACTCCGAAAGAAATCGGGATACTGCCTTATCCCGGTTTCTCATGCAGACGTGTGATTGCATTAGAAACTGGGATAAGGAGTGCCTTATAGAGCCTAATAGAACCTTATTGTTGGTAACCGGAATACTAGTATTCATCATGTATACAGGGATATTAATAACCAGGTTTCTCTGTGATCATGTAAACACCATATCCTGAATATGATCAAAATTGGGATAAGCCTCAGAACCGGGATACTAAAGTGCATGTAAACGCAGTTCATGTGCACTCTATCAAACTTGTGTATCCGCTGCTCGTGCATTGTTTTATATTGTATTTTTTACATTGTTCTTTCTATATTGTGACTGTGAGACCCGCAAAAGAATTATATTGTACTTGTATCTGGGCAAATGGCAAATAAAGATAAACTGAACTGAACTGAACTGAACAGTATCCCTTCAAAACTTTGTCTCTTATGTCTTAGGCCATGAGCACAGAGTGAAGATGTGAAATCAGTAATGAGTAGTACAAAATGCAGTAGTAATGAATATCACTACTAACATTGCCACTAATTACAGATCCTAGATACACTTCCTTTCCAGCTCATCACTCTGAACATGTGTTTTAACATTAAACAGACACTAACTCACAGACACAATGCTTACAAATACAGAAAACACTAAGGAGACCTAAAAGGCTTTCTCCAGTCAAGAGCCCACACACACTGCAAAAAGTGGCAAAAACGCACTCCAAGCACAGCCCCACCTTGATGCTGCTTTTGAAGATATATCCCGGAATTGAGAAGCCTTTCTTCCTGTCAATTGGCTCACTGAAGATTACGATCTGCTCAAACAGGAACACCCGCCTCTCCTTAGCTCTGGACAGGAAGCCACAGTCCAGCTCTGTGACAGTGAAGGTGTCCTGCTGCAGGAGCTTCCCCTGAGCAGTGATCTTCCCCTGTACACACACACACACATACATACACACACACACACACACACACACGCACACGCACACGCACACGCACACGCACACGCACGCACACACGCACGCACACACGCACACACACACGCACACACGCACACACACACACACACACACACACACACACAGTGTCTAGAGGTCTCAGAAGCACAGAAGTTTTTTTTCTTTCTGGATACCATCTAAGCAACTGAAAAACAAAATGTCACTAAAAGTGATTCTTGTAGGACACCTTTACTTTACAGCAAATCCTAATTCCTGCTTAGTTTGAACCCAAAAGACAGAAGTGTGAGTGAAGACAGAGAGAGACACGCAAAGGTAGTGAGAGAGTGAGTGAGGTGGCGTGTACAGGGGGGTTTAATAGGTCAGAGGATCACCACAGGCAGGACAGCTGTGAAGAGGCCTCACGCTCACGCTCACGCTCACCTCAAAGCCCTGCAGCCGACCCACGTTCATCATGTCATTACAGCGCTTTGGCACGAAGCACATCACCTCTACCGCTTTCTGTACCAGAGAGAGAGAGAGAGGAAGAGAGAGAGAGAGAGAGAGAGAGAGAGAGGACGAGGGGGGGGGGGGGGGGTGATGAGGGTGATGAGGGGGGTTTGAGTTACATGGAAAAAGCTCTAGCCATTTAGAACTCTGCTGGCTCCATGTTCCCTCGTGAGTGTTTGACTAACAGTCAAGTCAAGTCAAGTCAAGTTTATTTATATAGCGCATTTCATACACAGAGGTCATTCAATGTGCTTTACATAAACAAAACCAAACAATAATAACAAATAAAAAGCATAAAAAAGGCAATATAGTCAAAGAATAGTTAAAAGGTAAAGATCATAATAAAAAGAAAACATAAAACACAAGGTAAAATAATTTAAAAATAAAGGATAATTAGTAAGCAAAAAACAAAGGCAAAAGTAGTAAAAAAAAGTAATACAAGATAAAGTAGAATAATTATCAAGGCAGATTCAGAATTTGTAACTCGGCACAGTTAGCAGAAAGCATCTGAGAACAGTTTGGTCTTAAGTCTAGATTTAAAACTGGTTACAGTTGGGGCCTTTTTGATGTCATCCGAAAGTTGATTCCACAGCTGAGCCGCATAGCAGCTAAAAGCTGCTTCACCATGTTTAGTTCTAACAGTAGGTTTTACTAGCAGGTTTTTCACCTGGGACCTGAGAGGACGAGAAGGTGTGTACTGCTGAAGCATATCTGACAGGTATTTAGGTCCTGCTCCATTTACTGATTTATAAACAAGCAATAGAGCTTTAAAGTCAATTCTGTGACTTACTGGAAGCCAGTGCAAGGACTTAAGAATTGGAGTAATGTGGTCAGTTCTTTTAGTTTTTGTTAGAATCCTAGCTGCTGCATTTTGTATCATCTGAAGCTGTTTAATAGTCTTTTTAGGAAGGCCTGTGAACAGTCCATTGCAGTAATCAACCCTGCTGGAGAGAAATGCATTAATGAGTTTTTCTAAGTCATATTTTGACATCAGCCCTCTGAGTCTGGCAATATTTTTGAGGTGGTAAAAAGCTGATTTAGTTGTCGCTTTCATGTGGCTGTTGAAATTTAGATCACTGTCAATTAATACACCAAGATTTATAACTGTATCCTTTGCCTTCAACCCTTTTGTGTCAAGGAGAGTGGCAACCCTAAGTCTTTCCTTCTTTTTACCAAATATAATTACTTCCGTTTTTTCTTTGTTCAGCTGAAGAAAATTTTGAGACATCCAGGTGTTGATTTGTTCTCCTATACACTGACACATAGATTCAAGAGGACCATAGTCGTTTGGTGACAGAGCTAAGTAAATTTGTGTGTCATCTGCATAGCTATGGTATGAAATCAAGTTATTTTGGATTATTTGTCCAAGTGGGAGCATATAGAGGTTGAATAATAGTGGCCCTAAGATCGACCCCTGGGGAACACCACAGGTCAAGGACATTGGTGTTGAGGTAGTTTCCGATGGCAACAAAGAAGCTCCTTTCTTGTAGATATAATTTTAGCCAGCTGATAACTATGCCTGTAAATCCAACCCAGTGTTCTAGTCTGTGTAGTAAAATATTGTGATCAACAGCGTCAAATGCTGCACTAAGGTCCAGTAGCACTAGGACTGATGTTTTACCTGAATCTGTGTTTCAGTGCTGTGATTTGCCTGAAAACCAGATTGAAAGTAATCAAAATACCCATTTGATGTTAGGAAGGTGGTTAATTGATTAAAGACTACTTTTTCAATAATTTTGCCAAAAAAAGGTAGATTGGATATGGGCCTGTAATTGTTTAGCATGGAGGCATCCAGGTTATTCTTCTTGAGAAGTGGCTTTACAACAGCTGTTTTCAGTGACTTAGGAAAAGTGC
>NC_055963.1:13171082-13172202 GCF_018492685.1 Alosa sapidissima
TAAAGCACCTGCCCTATACAGCACGCGGGGAATGACGGTAAGTGACAATTACTAGTAAATATTGAAGTATGAAGATGAAGGTTACATATTTGCCAAGAGTCCTCTCCAAACAAATTAAGCAAGTATAAGAGTACCAGTGGCTATTTGTTCACTTCTTATGGCTGAAATACCACATTAGAAGATGGAGGAAGTGCTATCTAAATTGTGTGTGTGTGCGCATGTGCATTTGTGTGTGTGTGTGTGTGTGTGTGTGTGTGTGTAAGTGTGAGCATGTGTGTATTTGGGGGTGGGATATTGTATTCATTTCAGTTACAATAGGCTGTTTGTTCTGATTGGCTGTGCACGTACATGCTCTTCTCTAAGGCACTCCTCCTCTCCTCCTCGCTGTCTACGGTGGCAGATGAATGGCTGGAGGTGTCGTCCATCAGCAGGGAGCCGTTGTCCTCTGACTGCAGGGTGGTGGATTGTGTGATCTGGGGAAGAGGTATGCACACTGATCATGTTATGAAATGCAGCCTCAGAGAGAGAGAGAGAGAGAGATAGAGAGGGAGAGAGAGAGAAGGGGAGAGAGAAATGAGATGGGGTAATTGTGCAGGTTGCCAGGGTGATGGCCACCGAGCAACCAGATGGCAGTGACTGTGAGAATGATAACACAGACCTGGCTGGGGCATCTTGGAGAGCAAAATTACATGGGTGTAGATGTGTCCGCACACACAAACACACACACACATTCTTGCACACACACACACAGACACACACACACACACACACACACACACATACACACACACACACACATACACACACACACACAATATTGAGCTGTCCTCTCCTCCAGCTATGTCTGCAGTACAGTCCAGGCTTGCTCTGTGGACACTAACATGGCTACTAAAAACACAGGGTGTACCCAAACAGACAAGCTCTCTATTTGACTTGCATAGCAATGAAGTTGGCCAGATCCTCCAAATAAGATCCTCCTGAACAAAAGATCAACATCTTGGACAATGAGTGTCACCCACTCCACAGCACTATTGTTAAGCAGAAGAGCCTGATCAGCTGGAGACTTCGCTCACTGCCTTGCACAACTGACAGACTGAGAAAGTCATTTGTCCCCAGGGCC
>NC_055963.1:13184530-13187030 GCF_018492685.1 Alosa sapidissima
GATGCACAGTGTGCTTTATAAGCCCTGCAAGGCACACTGTAAACCAGTATGAAACCATTACGCAAATCAGCCCACAGAGCTGGTGGAGACAGAGTGGACATGTGTGTGTGTGTGTGTGTGTGAGTCATTGTGGGAATGATGTGTGTGTGTGCTTAAGAGAGAGGGAGTTTATGTGGAAAGGGTGTGTGTGTGTGTGTTTGTGTGTGTGTGTGTGTGTGTGTGTCTGTGTGCCTGGCCAAGTAAAATGGAGTTGGGATGTTTGATGTGTAACACTGATGCTGCTGTGGCCTCAGACAGCTCTGGGCCTCCTGAGACATACAAACACACACACACACACACACACACACACACACACACACACACACACACACAACACACCTCACTTCTTGTCCAACTAATACAGACACGAGAACCCACACACATCCACCAAAAGAGCACATAGCCACGTAGTTAACTCATACACTCACACATGACCATTTTAGGCCCTTCTAACTGCCGTTTAGCTCCTCGTCACAAACCACAAGCGCAATCAGTCCGTCATCACGCCGAGGAGCGCTCTCTCTCTAAACCAGCTCATCCTAAACCTCAGCCACAAAAGCAGCGGGGGTGAGAGAGTCAGAGCCACCGCCATGTTTGTTGCCCCTGGCCCGATCGGGACGGGGACGGGGGAGGGGGGGGTGGTTCTCAGGTCGGTCAGGGCAAGAGTACGCACTCCTCATCTCCTCCTGACCACAGGCCTGCCAGGGCCGCGAGACCCCGGAGCCCTTGTGAACAGTGCTGCTGGTACATGTACATGTACACTGTATGGCAGAGGAGCCTGGTGATAATTACACTTTGATGCGGCCGCGGCCGCGCGCAGTGCACTGACATGGCCGCTCCGAGAGAGAGAGAGGGAGGGACAGGGAGAGAGGGAGAGAGAGAGGGAGAGAGACTCGCTTTCTCAACCAAGGCTTGCCGCCATGGAAACCAACACAGGGTAACCAATGGCATCACAAATGCTGCACACAAAAAGAAAGAGTGACAGAAACACACACACACACACACACACATACATAAATATAAAGGCAGAGAGAGAGAAACACACACCCCCCCACACACACACACACACACACACACACACACACCACACACACACACACACACACACACACACACACACACACACACACACACACACACACACACACACACACACACACACACACACACTAGCGCTTCGGACTTATAACCGGAGGGTTGCCGGTTCGAGCCCCGACCAGTAGGTAGGCTGAAGTGCCCTTGAGCAAGGCACCTAACCCCTCACTGCTCCCCTTGAGCAAGGCACCTAACCCCTCACTGCTCCCCTTGAGCAAGGCACCTAACCCCTCACTGCTCCCCGAGCGCCGCTGTAGCAAGGCACCTAACCCCTCACTGCTCCCCTTGAGCAAGGCACCTAACCCCTCACTGCTCCCCTTGAGCAAGGCACCTAACCCCTCACTGCTCCCCTTGAGCAAGGCACCTAACCCCTCACTGCTCCCCGAGCGCCGCTGTAGCAAGGCACCTAACCCCTCACTGCTCCCCTTGAGCAAGGCACCTAACCCCTCACTGCTCCCCTTGAGCAAGGCACCTAACCCCTCACTGCTCCCCTTGAGCAAGGCACCTAACCCCTCACTGCTCCCTGAGCGCCGCTGTTGTTGCAGGCAGCTCACTGCGCCGGGATTTGTGTACGTGCTTCACCTCACTGTGTGCTGAGTGTGTCTCACTAATTCACGGATTGGGATATACTTATACATATAAATATAAAGGCAGAGAGAGAGAAACACACATACACACACACACATACATTTAAAGGGAGAGAGAGAGAGAGAGAGAGAGAGAGAGAAAGAAAGTCTGGCAAACACACACACACACACACATATACATACATAAATACAAAGGGAGAAAGAAAGAAACACACACACAAATACACAAACATAAATATAGTGGGTGAGAGAGAGAGAGAGAGATACACACACAGAGAGACAGAGAGCTGTCAGTCATCTAGCGGTGGATGCCCCTCCCTCTGACCAGTGACGCCTGAGGCTCTTCCTGGCCAAGGCCTGCTCCCTTGCAGTAATGCTGCTGAGGGAGTCTCAGAGGGTCAGTGCATCAATAGGAATGTTTTTCACTCAAGGGCCGTCGTGCATTAGTACTTCCTTAATGCTGCGGCTTTGCAAGCTCATTTCCTGTGTGCAGCATTCCTTCCCTCGACTGAGCTACACTACATCACAGATAACTGGGCTGGGGGGTAAGGTGTGTGTCTGTGTGTGTGTGTGTGTGTGTGTGTGTGTATAGGGGGGGGGGGCATGTTTGTTTCCAGCAATGAGCGAGTAGGCTGCATCTTCCCTGCACTGCAATCATGGCGGCGATGGGAAATGTCTGACCGGGGAGAAGTGGACAGAGATGAATAGCGCTCCAAACGGGAGATTTCCACCCAGGTAAGCTGTCAACGGCCGCCATGCCTGCAGCCCTCGACCTGATT